>NC_053431.1:1005703-1251772 GCF_007990345.1 Gossypium hirsutum
CTGTTTGATGAAATGCTTGACCATCGGCCAATCCTATATTCAAGCTTGCTTGTGGTCCAGCCCATGTTTGGCAACCCAACATTATAGCTATGGTAAAATCCCCAACTTTTGTTCTTTTCCTTCTCTTTACTAGAATTATTCAAGGGTCTAGTGGCACATCCGGTTCGATCGATCCATCCTAATTTGAGTTAAATTGGATTTAGATAGATTTGTTCGTAATTGGGCTATCTACTCAAGCTCAATAGTTGGTCCAAAATTTAGAAGGGTTTTGATAAAAAACATTAGGCTCGAAAAATGTGTTTGTCAAAAAAAAATCCGTTTAAAATATGAATCAAGCCCGAGCTTGGTCCAACTCAGCCTATTTTTAAAGTTTGTAATATTTTATGTTATGTTATTAGTAATATATAACACTAACATAATGTAAACATGGCTATATGAAAATAATTAATCGATAAAAAATATCAAATTAAAAATAATATAAACCAATTTCATCTAAACCAATTTTATTAATCTTAAAAACAACTTAAATAAAAATTATATTTAATAAAATTTTATGTAAGAACAGTTAATAAGTGTTGATTGCAGTAGTAAGATACATTATACTTTCAGAGAGAGAATTTATATTCGAACCTTAAAAACGATATTATTGAGAGGGATAATCATGAATCTCGAAATGAGTATTTTTAATGGAGTATAAAATGGATATAAAGGATACTTTGGTCATAAAAAAATATATGTAAAAACAAAATGAATTTTTGCTTGAAATGATAAAATCAAAAGTTTAGAAACGGTAGCTTCCTAAGTTTCAATCACAATATTTATAGGTTTTATTGATTATATATATATAAAGAAGATAAAAACATATTTGTAATAATATAAATTACTTTGTAAAAAATGACTTTTCAATCATTTTTAGATTGAATTGATGTTTGATTAACTCGTAATATCAAAATTGTCAAATATTTTAAGTATAATATAGATAATATATTAATAATCAAATTAAAGTATCTATCATCAAAATAAATTGGCATTAAAGGTGTTTATGGCTTGGTCAGACCAATGCTCAACTCTAAAAAACTTTTCAAGCGTGAGCTGTCCCCGTCCAAAAAAACCCATGTCATTGTTTAAAAATAATAAAATACTAAAACTACATTGTTTTGTATTAATAATTATCTTTTTAATATTTAAAAATATGTAATTTAGTTCTAAATTTTTGTCTTTTATCACATTGGTCCTAATTCTCTTTTTTTCTTATAACATTCGCTTTCGTCCTTTAAAATTTAATCAAATTGAATTTTTTCAGAAAAGTTAATTGAACCGTTAAAATTTTAACAACAATTCACGTGACAATTCACATGTACTTCGTAATTTAAAAAAAACATAAAATTATCATTTTTTAATAATTTAAAAAAATTTTGAAAAATTGTGCACTTTAATTATGAATTAATGTATAAAAGTTGCCACATCAATACTGTTAAAATCTTAACAATTCAATCAATTATTTTATTTGGAAAAAAAATAAACATAATGGATTCTTTTTTTTAAACAATCTCATTATAAGTTCTGATCATATCTGTTTTTTTTACACAATGTCTAGAACTATTCATAACCCTTCTTCAACTCATAAATAGGAGGATAATGCGCTTCAACGTACTCAAACCCATGTCCTCCTATGTTAACAACAATACGCATACTCATCAAGCTAAAACTCAATCAATAACCATAGTGGGTACTTAAAATGTGAGAGAGTAGTAAAACTTAAAAAATAGAAGGGGAGTCCCTTCCTAAGCAAATTGGACGAAAAAATTGCCGACAATGTCACAAATTGCATGCAACATTATGGCAAAACATTGCGCCCACGCTAATTAGATTTAGCTTAGGTTAGCTTAGTGTATAGCTGACACCGCTATGCTAACCTTACGTCTTATCCATCTTAATGGCTCACAAGGGATCCATCGGCCTTGGATCAACATTACAATGCGATCCAATCATATATCATCACGAGCCAAATCGAAATTTTTATCCGTAAATTACATCACAAGTCATCCAACTATTGCCTCTTTTCCTTTTTGTCACCCAACTATCCAATTTTTAAATTTGGTCACTCAGCTATTGTTTATTTTTTTGGCCACCTAACTATCAATTTTTTTAGTTTAGTCACCCAATTAATATGTAAAAGTTGAGAGCTAAACTTGTTATTATATAGATTTTTTAACCGTCATGTCACCCCGTCGTTAGAGATTTAAAAGCACTTAATGAAAATAGACTAAAAAAAGTCTCGATTAGTTGGGTGTCCAAAAAGGAAAATGGGCAATAGTCGGGTGACCAGTGGTGTAGTTTACCCAAAATTTTTCTAAGGTAGGAAATAAGTTTATATATTTTTACAAGAACTAAAATGTAGTTACATCATTTTAATGGCTTGTATCTTTATAAATTTTTTACTTAAAGGGTTAAAAAAGCCCTCAGTAAAAAAATTAAAAATCAATTAAGCCCTTATGAAAAAAAAATGCACCCAATTGAGCCATCAGTGACAAAAAAAAATCAATTAGCCCATTTTGTTAATAAAAACCGTCAGTTGATTGTTTCGATTGTTAACCTCGTTGACATGATGGATGGATTCAATTAGAAGCTACCAACTAGCAATATGTTGATTAGTTGTCATTAATTGCTTACTTTCAAATTCAAAAGCAACTAAACTACTTCGTTTTTAATACATAATGATAAATTTAGCCTTCAATGTTTATATTTTTTTGTCAATTTAGCTATTATTCAATTTTTTGAGCTAAACTTAGCCATTAACTTTAAAAAATAGTCAAATTGCTTTTTTTTCAACAGAAATGATGACTAAAACATTATTTTTTGATGATGTTGGTTTAGCAACTCATGTGATAGTTCATGTGCACTTAATGCTAACATGACATTGTTTTGTCTTATATGCCACGTCAATAAATAATTTAAAAATTATACAAATATTCAAAAAATTCAAAATTCAAAAAAATAATAAAAACTCATAAATTTTTTTAAAAAAATTAGCATGAAGTACATGTGAATTGCTATGTGGGCTACCATGTTTAAAATTTTAACATTTTAGTCAGTATTTCTATTAAAAAATCAATTCGAATCTTTTCAAAAGGTTAATAGTCCAATTTTACTCTTTTTAAAAGGCTGAGGGCCAATTTGAGCTCAAAATAATAATAATAAGGGTTAGATTGACAAAAGATGTAAGTATTAAGGGTTGAATTAGATATTATACCTTTTTTAAAGGGACCAATTTGCTTAATATAAAAATTTAGAGAGACTTGATAGGTCTTTTTACCAACTAGAATCAAATCAATATAAAACACAACCGAATTGAAAATCGAAATAAATTTGAACCTAAACTAGAATAAATATAAACAAAATCTACTTATAATGGGACTTAAATTCATAATAAATCTAAAACTCGAACTTAATAATATATATATTGATATAATGCTTAGAACTATCCATAATTCCCTACTCAACTCTTAAATAGGAGGATAAATGCGTTTCAATGTGTTCGAACTCATGTCTCTTGCATTAGCGACAATGCTAATGACAACCGAATTAAGACTCAATCAATATAAAATAAATATATTTAAACATAATGAAACTCGAATTTAAGATATTAAAACCAAAATAAAGATATTTAACATATACTTAAGATATTATATTAAATTTAAATAAACATATTTAATATATTAAAACAAAAATATCATCGCATATTAATTAGAAATAATATCATGCGTATGCATGTGATAATCATAGGTTTGGAATACAAATACGTGTTTAAAAATAATATATAATAAACAATAAAATGTATAGTTTGAAATTAATTAGTCATAATGAAACATGTAATATGTACGATATTAAGATAAAAAATTGTACATATTTAAGGTTTTACCAATCCAATTGATTTGGGTTCAAGTCTCAACATATGCATATTTTATTGTTTTTTGTTAAAATAAAAAGTCTAAAGTACCCTCAAATAATATAACTTATTTTAATTACGGAATAAACCTGATCATGGGTCAGGTTCTGGTTAGGCCGAGCTAATGCAAAATTTAGGCTCATTTTTTAGGCCTTACTTGACCCGAAAAATGGGCTTAAAATTCTCCCCAAGCCCAACCCATATTAAAAATGCTAAATCCGAGCTTAACCCAGCCCGCTTGTATTAATTTTTTAGATTTTTTATATAAAAATAAATTTAAAAAATATAATACATTAAATACACTAAAAACATTAAAATAAATATTTCTCAAAAAATTGAAAACACATTAAAAAAAGTCTTTATACTTAAATCACATTGAAATAGATGTAACTTAGTAAGCAAATACCCTAAAATAGATGCAAAATTAATAATAAAATAATAGTTATACAATATCTAAACAATAGCAACAAAATAGTGGTAATATAATAGCGAAATATTAGTGAAATAACAATGAAACAGTTTATTCGGGTTAGCCAGAGCCACAAAATCTTGCCCGAGGCCTAACCCATTTAGAATATGGGGCTTTTTTTGTCCAAACCTATTTTTTGGGTCTATATTTTTGCCCCAACTCTTCTATTTTTCAAATGGTACTTCGAACTTAAGTGAGTAGTCCAACTCATAATCAAATCTATTACGGAAAGATATTCTCGATTGACTCGTCGTACTAACTAAATCAAAAATTTATTTTTTAATAACCGAAGGTGGGGTTTTGGATGCATGCACTTGTCACGTCGATGAAGCTACATAACAAAATATCTCACATGCATACGTTACTAAAATAGGGGTGATATGATGATGATGATGATGATGTGTTTATGGAGTGTTAGAATAGGATACTCCCTATAAAAACAAATGATTTGATAACGGCTGTTTGTTTGGCAATTCCGTTACACTGGATTTATTCTGTCCTTAAACAAACACTAAGACAAATTTAAGGCCGTTACCAATCATCATCATTACCATGACGTCACCGTTCTCCCACCACCGTCCATCACTCTCGCGCCTCGCGTGATGCTATCTCTCAAGTCTCATCATGTTTCTTTTTCTCTTGTTAAATAAACGTTAAAAAAATAGATATATAATTAAAAGGGTAAATTATACCAATGTCACTAAATTATTAATAAATTTATGTTTTGTTCACTTAACTTTAAAAAGTTAGAAAATAGTCACTTGATTTTCGAAAGTTTTTATTTAACTCATTGTACTGTTAAGTTTTTTTTTTTTAAGTTCGACTAGCAAATTCTAAGTAAAGATTCGATGATCGCTGGGTTAGTACCCATCCCTGAGAAGCAAAACGTATATTAGATCTAAGTCAATCTAACAATTAGGGCTGGGAATCGGAGAAAAAACTATTTGGATTTTGGTTTACAGATTCATGACGTTCAAAGTTATTTCATGAAAAAAATAAATTGTGGTGCAAGTAGTGTGAACAAAGAATGCCATATAAGAACGATTTTAATAGCTCGATGACTTAGATGAAAAGTTTTGAAAAGTTCAATTACCATTTTGTAACTTTTGAAGTCGCATGACCAAAAAAATATAAATTTACTAATAGTTTAGCGACTTTGAATGTAGTTTACCCATAATTAAAACAATCTATAAAATTACTACTAGTTTAGTGATTTTGAATCTAGTTTACCGATAATTAGAACGATCTATAAATATTAGATTATGTCACACTTATGATGTGAGTGAATAAATATGTAATAAATATATTTATGAAAAATATTGTATAGAAAAATAAAAGTGACTTTGATTGAAATAATATTGGTGGAGTTTTTTTTAACTCCATAAGTAAAGTTAAGAAACCATTGCGTGTTACATTTATTTAATTTAATTTTTTTAAAATATTAATTAAAGACATGTGGTGGTTTTTTTTAACTCTTTTTGTGGAATTAAAAAATTTCACTGTCAATATATCAAATATTAATTCGAGTTAAAATATAAAAAAATTATGGTATATTTGTTAGTTTCGTAAAACGATTGGATATTTAATAATTAGCTAATTTAGTTGGGATTCAGTTGACATCAACTTAATCTATCCCGATTGATTGGGTTTTTTTGCCTATACTTCTATACTATATTTTAAGTGTCTGACTTAGTTAATGGTACTCACAAATAGGGTCTCAACCAATATTTTCTAAATTGAATTGGTAATCGAACTGATTAGACTACTAGTTCATCGGTCCAATCAATTTGATTAAAAACTATTAAAATTATTTTTTTTCAAAAATATCAGTTCAATCGATCTAACCAGTTCAAAGCTACTTTTCGAATCGGTCCCCCGAATGGCTCCCGGTCTGATTCAAACAACACTAATCTCAACTCAGTTAGGAAATTACCCCTAATCCCATTATTTTTACAAAGCAACAAATATTATTTTAAAAATATTTTTTGTCATTTCATCTTTTATATTTTCATATAAATCTAAAAATAATACCTATACATAATGTGATTTGAATAAAAAAAACATGATTTCCGTTGTTTTAACTTTGTCATTTCAACTAAATCAACATTTCATTTTTATAAACTCGTAACATTTTTCTATTCGCATGGTAAGTGTGTTATAATTTATTTAGTAGCTTTGGGGTGCAATTTACCCTATATTTTAAGGATCAAATATAAATTGTCATTCTATTAAAAAATAGGCAAATTAATTCTGATATGTTAAACCAAAGAGCAAACATGTTTTTTTTTTATTAAAAATTCCATCTATTTCTACGGTTAAAAATTGGTCATTGTACGTCAGCATGAGGTACACATAGCACATCAAGTGTAATTGTTTAATTATTTTGTCAACCACGTTAATATTTAACAATAGAAATAATTTAAATTTTTAATAGAAACAATCAATTTATTTTTTATTTAATATACAAAAATTAATTTATTTTTTTACTTAAAAAAAAGGTAAAATGTAATCCGATTAGTTGTTAGTTGTGGAACAATGGGTGGTTGTTGTAATAATGTTGTTTCTTTGTTTTGTTGGGTTAAGGTTGCTTTTTTCTCGTAATATGAAAACAAACATTTCATTTTGTTTTTTAGCAACATTCCATTTGGCCACGTGTTCAGTCTTCCACCTTCAAATTCTATCCTTATGTCTTGTTGTCTTAGTCCATTGCTTTTTCTTTTGCCTTTGTCTCTCCCGTTTCTACGCCTTGTCTAGTTTTTCATTTTTCACACTTAGGAGAAATCTTTATTTCTTTTTTCATATTCAACTTCACACTTGGAGAATTCAAATGGACTAACCATTCCAACTACGTATTCATCAAATTCTACTATTAGGTTGCCAGCGATAATACCAGTTGTAGTTTAAGGAAGAATTGATAGGACGTAATAATTTATTGTAATACCATTATTCGAATCGATTGTTTAGTTTGAATATAAAGTGTCACAATTGAACCGATTTGGTCTAACATCAAACTTTAATTAGATAATTTGCCAAAAGACTTTATTACTTTGAACTCAACACATATACATGCCAACCAAACAACATCCTAGGAATAGAGTACAAAAACTCACCTGATGCTTATTGTCTCATCAACTTAGCTTTTCCGAACGTCAGAGCTTCCATCCTACTAGCAATAGCTCACTAGACTCTCTACTTTCCTAACTCAAACCTCATGATCATCGCTCTATGTAGAGCTTCATGAAATTATCTTTTCTTCGGAGCAACTAAAGAAGAAGATGAATAAGAGAAGAAAATAAAATAGAATTGAGAGGAATTCACCTCGAGAATTCATTTCTTAGCCATTTATAGCACAGTTAACAACCCATAAAAATCGTCCATTAGTAACCATTTTGTCTCCCACTAAGGAACTAATTAGTTTTAATCCAACCCAAACTAAAATTGAGACTCAACTAGCTTCGTTCAATTTAACCCTTAATTATTCCTAAATTTCGAACTAAAGAAAAAACTAGGTGTGACATTTAATTATCTTATTTGTTGATATATTTAATCAGTGTATCTTTATTATTTACTTTGCTAGTTTTCAAGAGTTCAAGTGTGACATGTATATTCAGATTTTGAAGAAGTTAAAGTTAAGCAAGGACTCTTTTCAAGACTTTTCAATGTGATTATGTTTTCCTTATATTAAAAAAAAGTTCATTCCATATTGAAGATTATATCGAAGGCTATTTTTGAGGAAATAATGATTTACATTAACTGTATTTTTGGAAGCCAAATTTTTTTTGAGGAAATAGTGAAGGCTTATAATTGTTTTATTGAGGAGTTGAAGAGATAACTTATATTGTTCAGTTAGGAAATTATTTTTTGCGCAGATTTATTGTATTGTTTTTGTTGTTGATTTTGCAACTAAACATTTAAAGGGATTGTCATTGTGGGAGAGCGATCTAGATTGTGTATAAGAGTGAAGTTGCAACTTGGTGAGTGAGTTAGACTTAAATTCAATATTTTCAAAACCAGAATGGTGGTAAAACCGGTTAGGTCACCAGTTTGACCAATTTGATCAATCAATCGAGTTTGATTAAATAAATCATTAAAGAATTCATAAAATTTTTTTAAAAAAACCAATTCAATCGCCTGGTTCTAAAGGTGTTCATGGGCCGGGTCGGGCTCAACTACAAAATCATGCCCATTTATTAGGCTCGGGTCAGGACGGGCCCAAAAAATGGGCCTAAAATTTTGTCCAAGCCCGACCCGGATAAAAATACTAAAATCCAGGCCCGACCCTGCCCGCCTGTATTAATTTTTATATTATTTTTATAACAGCCTAATTTTCAGTGGTATCGGGAATAGAGATTTGAGATCACCAAATTCGACGGGTGAGTTAAAAATTTAATAAATTAATACCTATGAGTCAAATACGAATATAAAAGCATTTTTGAATTAGTGAATTTGGTGATTTAAAAGAATTAATTAGGTAAATTGGGTCGAGAATGAGGTATCGAGACCTCAACTTCATAAATCGAGACATAAATATTTTTAGAAATATTTATGGAGTGTTGGTGAGGTAGTATTAAAATTTAGTCAGAAAATTTTTACGTCTGGGTGGTTAATTAAATAAAAGGACTAAATTGAAAAGAGTGTAAAAGTTGCTAGAAGGATTAAATAGCTCAATTGTCAAACGAGGAAGGACCTAAAGTGAAAATAGTCCTAAAGGAAATATTTTGGGCGGCAATAGCTGAGAAAAATCAGGAAATGGATGAAATAAGGGCAAAATTGGAAAATTGCCAAAATTGGCTAAATAAAAATGGGACTAAATTGGAATATCTAGAATTCTCTTCATTTCTCTTCATACTCATCAGCTGAAAAACAGCCATGGAGGAGGGTTCAAGCTGGTTTTCATACTCTAGCTTCATGTAAGTTTAATTCTTGCTTTCTCCTTGAAATTTTTATGTTTTTGTGACTTTTACAACTAGGTCCACTTGTTAAATTCATTAGTTTTTGATTCTATGAAAGAAATTGAAAGTTTTTATGAATATGTTCTAGAAGTATATGATGATTTGGCATGGAATTAGAGCTTTAAATTATTTATATGCTGATTTTATTGAAAGAATTGAATAGAAAGTGAATGTTTGGGACCTACTTGTAAAAGAGTTTGAAGTTAAAGTTTCATATGGAAATTCTGAATTTCAATAGTTATGAAATAACTTATAATGTCTAGAAAAAGTGTTAATTGAGAAAATTATCTTAATTGAGGGGTTAATTGAGCAAGGACTGAATTGTATGAATTGTGAAATTTGGGGCAAAATGGAAATAAACATTTTGCACTAAAACTGTTTTAGACAGCAGCAGTAGTCTAACTTTGAAAAATCACTAAAAATTATAGAAATCGAATTATAGGATGAATAAAATATGAAATTAAATCTTATTGAGTCTAGTTTCTTATAAAAGAAATTATGTAAGCAATGGAATTGTAAATCATCAGATACAATAACTTTTGTGAGACAAGGTCAGAATGATTTCGAGTTCCACTGTTCTGACTTTTGAAAATCATAAAAAATTGGATAAAAATAATTAGGGGCTTAAATTTATATTTTTAGAATCTTGAATGAGTCTATTTTCAAGAGAAACAAACAAGGACATCATTCGAATCCTGTACAAGAAGATAATTAATTTTTAGTGAAGAAGGGTCGGAACTGTCAGACAGCAGAACATGGGAGACTTCAACGAATAAACTGTATTAATTGGCCCAACCAAAAATTATGAAATTTTTATGGTAAGAAGGTATATGAGTCTAGTTTCATAGAAAATTTGCGGATCTTAATTTGGAGTTCTGTAGCTCAAGATAAAGATAATTTAGTGACTATGACACATATGGACAGCTTGAATATTCACATAAGTAGATAATGAAAATTATGGATAATGTTACTTACAAGTGTGTTGTTTATACTAAGGATGTGGATGGAGAGGAGGAGGAGGAAAAATATACATATATATGAATGACTCGTGTATAAATTGATCACATGCCCGGTTATAATCGATGAGTGTTGTATTAGAAATGATATAATGTTTTATTTGGAATATTTATTATGAAATTATGATTATCGTTATAATACAAAAATTGAACTTGTGAGTTTATATGGCTAAATTTTAGTGATTATTTGTTAATTTTATGAATTTTATGATGAGTTATTTCATATGTATTTATGATAAAATCGGGAATAATGTAAAAGCATGAAAATTGAATAAATGATCAAATTTAGCATTTTAATTCAGTGACAAGATGAATTGAAGGAAAAGACCATGGTTGGACCATGGAAACAAGTGATAAGTGATAGCTTCGGCTACACTTATCTGATCAAGGACAAATGAAAGTGATAAGTAATAGCTTCGGCTTCGGCTACACTTATCTGATCAAGGACAAATGAAAGTGATAAGTGATAGCTTCGGCTACACTTATCTGATCAAGGACAAATGAAAGTGATAAGTAATAACTTCGGCTACACTTATCTGATTAAGGACAAGCGAAAGTGATAAGTGATAGCTTCGGCTACATTTATCTGATCAATGGCAAATGACAACTGAAAAGTGGTAGCTTCAGCTACCTGATCAGTGAAAAGTGGTAGCTTCGTCTACCTAATCAGTGAAAAGTGGTAGCTCCGGCTACCTGATCAGTGAAAAATGGTAGCACCAGCTACCTGATCAGTGAATAGTGGTAGCTTTGGCTACAAATGACAAGTGACAAGTGACAAGTGATTTCTGTATAAGACCATATCTGGGATATGGCATCGGTGTGTTATATGCTACTGTATAAGACCATATCTGGGATATGACATCAGTGAGATATGTGATTACGTGTAATACCATAGTTGGGCTATGGCATCATTATGTAAAGGTGTGTAAGACCATAGTTGAACTATAGCATCGAAAAAAACGAAGTGCGCAATTCCGTAAGATGTTCACTAATTTGAAAAAGTTTGGTAAGTATTACATGGAATTATGTGACATAAGGAAATACGAGTTCATGAGACATGAGCATAAACTTGGTTGATGGATGAATTCATTTGTGATTATATATTTCTACGCCTTGAGTGTATTATCCGTATGAATTGGTATTCCAAATGAGTTAATGAGAAAACTTCTAGTATGAAATAATCTGAGTTCCAAATGGAATATCATGAAAACGTACTTGAAATACATTGGTATGTATTGTATATGCTATTTGAATTCATAAATGTGGAAAGCAAATGTATGTGGAAATATAAGATGATGATATTTGTACATGGAATTTATTGATGAATACGTACATCAAAATTTATATGATAAATTTTAGTGAACATTGAAATTGGGCTCAATAAGTGATTTGGCAATTTAAATCGTAATTGGTAGGAAGAGTTAATGAATTGCATATTTATGAATTGTTACACGTATTTGTCTGAAATACGAGGAAGTGATGGTAATTGATACATGGAAATATAAAACTATGATATATATAAAAACATGGAATATGTTTGATAAATGTGATCATTCATAATTATAGAATTATGTACCTCATGTGTGCTATTTGCATAAAGATGATATTTCAATTACTTTAGTGAATAAAGCTTAAATATGAAATAGTATGAAATCGAAACAAATTGTTATGAAAATGTATTTAAATTATCTGTAAGTGTTTCGTGCTTCTCGGTAATGCCTCGTACTCTATTCCGGCGACAGATACGGGTAGGGGGTGTTACAATTTTTAAATATATATAATACATCAAAAATACAAAAAATATCAAAATAAATATTTCCCAACAAATTAAAAAATAAATTTTAAAAAATATGTAGACTTAAATAACACTAAGATAAATGCAACTTAACAAGCAAATGCTTTTAAAATAATAAAAAATTAACAAATGCCTTTAAAATAATAAGAAAATTAACAATAAAATAAATTTTATACAATATCCAAACAATAACAACAAAATAATAGCAACATAATAGTAAAATGGTAGCAAAATAGGGAGAAAACAACAAGAAAATAACATTAAAAAAAACATGTAGTTTTTTTGTCCTTTAGTGATTCGGGCCGGGCAGGGCCCGAGCTAAAAGTACCTTACCAGAGGCCCAGCCCATTTTTAAATTGGCCTTATTTTTTTATCGAAGCCCATTTTTCGGGCCTATATTTTTGCCCAAACCCTCCCACATTTCGGGCGGGTCTTCGGTAGCCCGGCCCATGCACACCTCTACCTGGTTCAATCAGTCTGTACCGATTATAGTCAACCAATTCAACACTCTTCTCCAGATCAGTACCCTAATTAGTCCAATCTGACTCAAATAACCTTACTTAAATAATGTCTTGTACAAAGTTGATTTATAGTAGATTACTTTATGACAATGCTCCACAAACGTAGAAAGTTTTCAAACTATGCGAACAAACTTCTAATGTTCATATCTATTTTTCCTAGTAGAAGTCATTTAGTCTAGTTGTAAATGAATATATGGATTAATTAATATCTGATAGGAAAAAATCAATGAATCTCTTAGTCCTTATATTTTAGGTAAATTGTGAATTTAGTCTTTATATTCTAATTGGTCAATTTTAGTTCATATACTTTTCGAATTTTGAAATTTCAATCTTGATCTAAACATTAACAATTACAACTTTAGGTCAAATTATGTTGTTAGTCCTATACTATAATAAGTTGTGAATTTAATTCATGTTATCCAAATTGATTACTTTTTGTCCTTATAATTTTTTAATTTTAAAATTCAGTCCTGACTCAAAACGACAATCATTAAACCAATTAACTAAAATGACATAATTTTTTGTTAGTATTATGCAAATGACATTACACACGAGATTTTGAAAATATAATAAAAAATTAATTTAACGAATTTAACAATTATTTTTAGATCAGAATTGAAATATAAAATTACACATTTATAGATTAAGGATTTAGAGTGAATATATTAATTAGGAGTTTAGAGGTTCAGGCATAGTTTATAAAATGTATATAAAAAAAATACTAGACATTGAGTAACAATTGTCTTTTTAAATACTATTTAATTTTTTTAATTTGACAAATTTTTTAAATTGATTCTTGAATTTTTTATTACTCTTAGAATTTAGTAATTTTTTTCTAATTGGTACTTAAATTTAGCTTCTGTTAATATGTGATAATGTAATATTCTAAGATTGTGTCATATCATCACTTGAAAATTCATAGACCAAAATGATAAAAAAAAAACCTAAATTTCAAAACTTAAACCAAAATAATTATTTCAATTAAAGGCATCTATGTGTGAGTTTTTAATTCCACATGTAATTACCACGTGAAGTCTCTAGTTTCATCATGCATAAGTTGTAATATATAATTTTTGTTCGATTATATGCCGATATTTTATTTATTTAAGTTTTTTTTTTGTTATTGATTGAGTCTTAACTCGATTGTCATGTGAGTGCGCTAAAGTGTATTATTCTCTTATTTATAGGTTGGAAAAGTGTCAGAATTTATAATAAAATTAATTAAAATTTTTTATTATTTTTATTTTATTTAATAATTAATGAGAAATATATTTATAAATGGTATTGTATTATATTTATATTTATAAAATTAAAAAAAATAAGCAGACAATATAAGAGGAGAATTTTATATGTTCGAAGTGGGAATGCAGATTGCTAGATTCTTTTCTTCACTGAAGATGCTAGGCACAGTTTTCTATTCTACTTTCACTTTTATTTTTTCTCTTTAAAGAAATATATTTATTTATTATTTATTTAATTACTTTTGACTGTCATAAAGTTGACCAGTCAACTAACTGGATTGATACTATATATGATTATGAACATTACGTAACAAATGTCCACTTGTCTCACCATTGTTTCCACAACCCCAAACACCACATATCCAAAAAAAGAAAAAAAAGAACTCTCTTTAATTATTTTCATTAAAAAAAATCTTAATTTGACCAAAGAAAAATTTGAAGAGGAAATTTTGATTGAAATAATAGAATAGATGTTAAAATTATATTTGAATTTTAGTTTAATGTGTAATTTTATATATAAAATTTTGATTCGATTAAATTTTTATAAATTATTTACATGATTATCGATATGATATCATTTTATGTTCATATATTGCATACACAAATAATTATATTTATCCAATATAAGAATAAATTGATGTATTTATTTATTTAAATGTGTATAATCGAAATTTCATGTCTATTGTTGAGGGTGAGCATTTGCTTTGGAGTGTCTCACTCCCTCAATTGAAGGTATTGTCCCCGTGTGGGGGGTTTCATCTCTTGTACTTCAAAGAAACCCCAAAGAGGCTCATGGAGTTCAAGGAGCAACTCAGTTGGTGGAGATACGACCTACAAATTGTGTGAAATATTAATTACGTATATTGCGCCTGCAGCGGTCGAACCACCAACCAAAGCATTAAAGCTTTACCTTTGCATCCATGGTACCACTTGGCTAGTTCTCTTGTGAGTTTGCAAGAAGTATCTCCACCAACCGAAGCACTCCCAAAACTCAGTGAACCCTTTTGGGCTATTCTCAAAGTACAAGAGATAAAACCCCCCACACAAATACAATACATTCCATTGAGGGAGTGAAATACTTCAACACAGATACTTGCTCTCAACATGTATAATTGCACCAAATCAAAATTTATGTATCTAATTACAAATTGAATCAAAATTCATCTATAATTTTAAGATTTATTCCTCTCTTCTTTTGTCCAAATTTAATGTTAATATTCAATTTAGTACCTAAGTCTTTTCTTTTATCTCAATTAAGTACCAAATAATACACACATCTCGTAAATATTATATAAAATCAAACAACATTTCTCATTCTAATATTTGTACTTTTTTCCCCCTTTTTTATTCTTAACATTATAGAATGATGTTTGTTTTTTTTCACTTTAGGATCCAAAGAATCTGATCAAACAATCATTGTTAGTTCAATATTTTTCTTGTTTTCTGACATATGATGACAATGTTAGAATTTTGGTTGGTGACATTGATTTTCTTTGTCGGTCCAAAAAATCATGCTCCCTAATACAATAATATAATAAAAGCATAGGCTAAGTAAAGATCTTAGCCATTTGAATTTAATTATTAAGCTTAATTTGTTTGATTGATTGCATGTGGATTACAAGCTTCTCTTCTTTTATGATGATGGATTCTTTTAAGGTACAAAAACTAATCTTTTTAATCATTATTTTTCTGATGTAATCTCTTTTGAATGTTATGATTTTAGATAGAATATATAACCAATAAATACAATTTTTCATATATTAATATATTATATTATATCATATTATATTTGTATATTAAGTGTTGATGAGAGACTGTAAATTTAATCGAAACTCATATAATTATTTAACACGACGATTGCATGCTTTGATAAAAATATTTATTTGGAAGGACTTATGTCCTAGATTAAAATATGTAGGTCTTTGACAGAAATATTTACTTGGAAGGACTTATGTCCTATATTAAAATATGTAGGTGTGTTAGACATCACATATTAATTAGAACAGACCGTAATTATTAATCTTCTTATAATTATAAGGAATTCTAATTTTTGAGCCTTACTTAATTGATAGAGTATAACTATATTTTATTTAAAATTAAAAAGTTAATAAAAAATAAAATTTAAAAGTCGTCATGACTAATTATCTGAGCAATTTTCCCAATTACTTAGTGACTCATCTAGTAAAAAATTTATGGGCATCGATATTGTTGTCAGTATGGGAGAACGTAGGTTCAAGTACGTTGAAGCGCCTTTATCCTCTTATTTAAAGATTGATGAGAGATTGTATCTAGTTCTAAGTATTATATAAAAAAATGTAGTAAAATTTTTATGTTGATTTACATAGATGTAATTTTGTTAATAAGACATGTATTTCAACTATATCTATAAAAAATTAATTTGACATATTAGTAATAAAAAATTTAGATTCTACAAATATGGTTTAAAAGATTATATATATATATAAATGGTATAATAGTGTTATGGTGTTCGTCATTACCGACCCAACCATTTTTATAGTTCACTCATATGAGTCACATGGGTTCACACGTGGGGTGTTCACATCACTATGCAAGCAAATCCATGTCTAGTGAACATATGTTAATCGTAAAATAGGGTACATATTGACATGTATGGGAACCTACCTAAAACATCATATTTACAAACAGTATCATATAAATAAAAAAATTAACCCTAAAAAAGTCACACAAAAACACTCAACAAATATTATACAAAATAACATAAAATATAACAAGTGAAAAATGCTACAAAATGCCATATGATATGAATGATTAGAGATAAACAAACGTGGCCAATTTTGAACCAATGTTTCACCATATGATTAATTTGACTCAAGCCTAGGAAAATAATAATGTTGTGGACCAACTTATTGAATTTATATACATGTAATATATAGTTAGCTGATGATGATAGTATTTGCATGTTTCATCCCATTCCCCTACCTTTTTCCATTCAAATTTTCTTAACCACAGATTAAGAGCTTGACCTTTTTTGTGGTTAATTTATTGATGAAAAAAAATTTAATTAATTAAGGTGATTGAAACCAATTGTACTTTGAATTAATAAATAGTAAAAGATAGAGATTGAAATTTTTTTCGATTTAAAATATGTTATAAGTTTTTGTGTTGTTTATAAATTTCGAATTTAGTCTCTTAATTTTTCATATTTTAAAATTTAAGTTCAATTGTTGACGCTATTAAAATTATTTTGTTAAATTCAAGTTTATTATAACGTCATTTTCTTAGTTATATGACTACAAGTGAGTAGTTGTTTTTATTTCAAAATGTCACATCAACAAATGTTACAAATAAAAAAAACATTAATAGTGTTAGCAATTGGACCCAAATTTTGAAAATTGAAAAATAGAAAGGCTAAATTCTTGAAAATAAAAATATAGGGACTAAATTTTAAATTTGTGAAGGGTACAGGGCCTTATGACATATTTTAACCTTTTTTTAATGTGGTATTTTTGTTGTGCGACGTGGTCTTTATTTTGATATCCAAACGTAACAATGTTAAATTTGATAAAAATTGATAATTAACTAATGATATTAGCAATTAGCTTTCATCAGATAACTCTAAAACTTGAAAAATAATAAAGTCGTTGGATTATATTTAATAAATTAATTATACACAAAATTAAATAAATTCACAATTAAAACTAAGTTAATTCTATTAACAAAATAATAAAAGTTCAAACATGATAATATTAGTACATAAACTTTCATCAAATCAACCCTAAAGCTCAAATTAAACATTAAAAAGTTAATATCATTACTCTTGAATACAAAAATGTATAACTTTAACAAATATATGTACCATATTAGACAAAAAAAAAGGTTCACGACACCCCCATTTTAAAAAATTCCGAACTTAAATATTAAATAATACATTAGGCCTAAATGAAATTTCAAACTCAAGCATTGTACACTTAGAAACTTAATCCATGAATAGATAATCGAACGAGTTTTGATCATCTTTGCTAAAGTAGAAAAAAAATATATATTTTTTTCCTTTTCCAAAGATTAATAATCTAGTCGGTGAGAGGTTCAAGACCCAATTTCAAGCTCATGAACATCAAGTTTACTATACCATAAGGCTCAATTATGAGGTTGAAAGCGAAGCAAATATTCCCTTTTTCCTTGTTTCCATTTGGTTTTAGCACTTGATTTCTCAAATTTGTTTTAACCGATTATATTTTCTTATTTGGTAGCTTTGTTTTGACTCAATTTCATTAAGAATAAGTTACTTGGATTTCAAGAAACCCTAATCTTCAATTTTGTTTCCTTTTCTGCTCTTATTTTACTTACGTCTAATTACTTGGTTAGTTTGCATTTCACGTTGTGACAAATTCTAAATTTCTTCATTCATCGAGAGTTTTAGATCAAATTTGTAACTTGGACAAACTTGTACTTCTGCTCTGCACGCGTCCTTATCATTTGATATTTTTTTTGGGTATTTTAGGTGTTTTTTGTGCTTTTTATAAACCGATTTTCAGCAAAACAACCTCAAAAATAGTTTTTTACCCAAAAAAAATTTTAGAGAAAAAAATACTTTTCAGTGGGTAAACATTTTCCAAACAATCTCAAATTTTATATATCAATTCTTGGCACTATCTTAGAATATAAAGAAAAATATTTCCAACAAAAAAAGTGATCGAAAAAGTAGGGGAAAATACAAAAATACGAAAAAAATAAAAAATATTTTGTGGGTTGAATTTCATGCTGAAACTTTCCATATTAGATATATATTATCTGAGGAGACTCCAGTTTAAATTTCATGATTTTGGAAATCGGGAACACCTTGAGCTAAATTTGCCAAGTTGCCCCGCAATTTTTTGGATTTCAGCAATTTTCATTGACTCTTAACCTTAGATTTTCATTCGATTTTTATTTTTATTGTTACTTTATGCATTCTAACACTATTTTTTCTTGTCTTAGTAGGTTAAAGCATGTTGCAGATTCCTTCCTCCGTGCAACACGATTCTTTGGTGTCTAGCAGATTTTGGACTTCTAGTGCCACTAGGTTTGCTTTATTAATACAGTGCTCTGTATTCACCTGAAATAACCAAAAAAAGTAATATTAAATGACCTAATAATGAAATGATCTGAATCATAATGATTTGACTTGAAATATCAAGCACTAAATCTGAATCTCAAAACGTCACATTATCATACCTTAATACAATCTAAGTTTGGGGACCAAATGGGAAAAAAATTACCAAATTTTGGGAATAATGTAGACAAAAAAAATCCAAGGGTTAGAGGGAGGCCCCTAAATGAAAAGTTCTTCATTTAGTCCCTTAAATATTTACAATTTTTATGTTAATTTAATGGTAAAATTTCATTTTGACTCTTCCAAAAATTTAAAATTCAATTGTGCCATCTCCAAAAACAAAAAAAAAAAAATTATAAACTCTCTTGAAAGTTATAAAATTTTGCATTAATACAATAAAAAAATACATTTTTAGCTCTCTCTAAAAAATTAGTATCAAATTCGGCCCCTCCAAAGAAATTATAGCTTCGCCCTTAGTTGAGGTATCGGTTCAAAGAATAATTTTAAATTGATTAGATTAAAAATCGATACAAATCAATTGAACGAACTAAAAAACTGATTAAATCAATAATTAAATAATTGAATCAAGTTTTCTTAATATTTTTTAATTATTTTTAATTAAATCAATTAACTCAACGAACTGATGACATGAATGATTCTGACTACCGGTCCAATAAAAGAATTGGGCGGTTTCATTACCAAAGAGAGAAGAACAAGGTATGGATTTTTTTGTCATATTGTTTTTACGAAACACGAGGTTTATGCTTCTACCGTTTTCATGATTTTTGTGTAGTAGTGGATTATGATCCTCTGTGTCTGTGCTGCATGCATTTTCTTGTGGGCCCCAATCATGGTGATGGTGACGTACAGTGGAGGATGGGTGGTGGAAAAGTGGGGCCCCCTCCTCCAATCCCCCATTGGACCCCACTGTATAGTTGCATCCAACCGAGCAAAAGGGTCCCACAAAACAACAACAAAGAAATCAAGCAGCATAACTAAAGCTATTGTAATCTAAAACATTTTAGTTTAATATAACATTTAGTCCTTTAATTGATAACCTTTTTCATATTAGTATTGAAACTTGGCAGATTTTTCCAGTTTGATCCTTAAATTCAGATTCCATTAAGATGCATGCCGTGTCACATTTTATCCCTAAAAATATTATCGAATTTTAAAAAATATAATGACTAAGAATAATTCAATAATATACATGAATTAAATCTATAATTTTACATATAGCACATGGCTAATACCAAAATTGCTATTGTTCAGGTTACCACTAAAAATTTAAAAAATATAAGAATTAAAATTAACCAAAATAAAATATAAATATTAATCCACAACTTTCGCATAATATAAGGACTAAAAGTAAAATTTAACCAAACAATAACTTATAAACATAAATAAAAATAAAAATTTTATTTTTCCTTATTTCAAATAGGGGTAAGGGGGGGGGGGTGTCTTTGCTTTATATATATTAAAGGGTTGCCCTTATTTTCTCTTCACTTTCACTTTTGCTTTTGCATGCCTTTGAGTTTATCATTACCAAACACAACCCCATATCTCCTCCTCCTCCTCCTCTTCTTCTGCTACTGCAGTTCTTAGTTCAAAGAACCCCCCAAAGAGTGTTAGAATTCTTCTAGCAGTGTGTTGGGTTTTGTTTTTTGTTTTTTTTTTCTCAGTTTCACTTTCTTTTTTGTTGCATGGATGGATCCTTCAAGCAGACAATACCAGGTACATATATATATGTATATATATACATATAAAAAAGTTTTAGTTTTAGTTTCAAGTTCATGTTTTTTTTTTGGGGTCATGGTTCTTTTGATTTGATTTTAGATTGGAACATGTTTTAGTCTTTGTTTTTTTTTTATTATTATTTATAATTTTAAGTTTTAGTTTGAATGTTCTGATTAGCTTCATTTGGGTTTTAATTGATTAATTTTTTTTAAAACCCTTTTTTTGTTAGTGAATTATAGAGAAAAAAAAATTCAAAATAATCCTCAAATTTTCTCCTTTGATGACCCCACTAATGACACCAAAATCCCCATCATTTTTATCTATCATCCAATGTCACAAAACATGCATTAAATGAATCAAAATATCAAAATGTGCTTTTAAGCCCTTGAAATTTTCATAATTTTAAAATTTTTAGTCCTTTTACTTCTCTTCTAAGGGATTCAGTCCCTATATTTTTCGAGTTTAAGATTGTAAGCTAAATTGTTAGTATAAATTTTTTATAAAAAAATTATATTCCAATGAGTATTTTTTTAATTTTTTTTAATTTCAAAATGTAATAAAAAGAATTTTAATAATCTTAATAATAAAAGAAAAATAAAGGATTTTATTAGACATCTAAATAAACTGAGTTTAAATGTTGTCATCCTCGTTTCTCGTAAAAGAAAAAAATTGGACTAAGATTATATTTTGTAGGAGATGCCTAATCCTACATTGGGAAACATGATGGTTAGCACCAAAGGAAATGAACAACAAGAGAGGAAACCAAGGCCACAACCAGAACAAGCATTAAAATGCCCAAGATGTGATTCAACCAACACCAAGTTTTGTTATTACAACAATTATAGCCTTTCACAGCCAAGGTATTTTTGTAAGTCATGTAGGAGATATTGGACCAAAGGTGGCACATTGAGGAATGTTCCAGTGGGTGGAGGGTGTAGGAAAAACAGAAGATCATCATCATCATCATCAACATCATCAAAAAGGAGTCAAGATCAACTATTTATGTCATCCAATACCAACCTCCCACCAGTTGATACTAGTGAACTCTCCTTAGCCATTGCTAGGCTCCAAAAGCAAGCCAATGTTCACTTAGGGTTCGACGAAAATGAACTCCCCGTTCTCGGAAACCCTAACAGCTTCGGCCTTCTCGGTAACCAGAACCATTTCCAGGGTTTTTATAATTATGGGTTCGAAAACAGCGGTGGGGAAACGATGATGTTACCGTACAACAATGACGAAGAAATCATCAGTGATGCAACGATAAGGACGACATCGAATGGTATGGTAGCGGCGATGAAACAAGAGGTTGTTAGTGATGGTAACAAAAGTGATGAGAATCAAAATCAATGGGGTCTCCAATGGCAACTCAATGGTGACCATGGGAATAATTATTATAACATGGTTGATTTTGACTCGGTGAGAGAAAATTGGAGTGGACTCAGTTCAACTTGGCACGGACTTCTTAATAGTCCTTTGATGTAGAACAGTGGAAGTGAACAAGTGTTAGGACATTTGGGTTAATTCCAAGAATGGTCCTTAGTACTTTCCTTTTCCTTTTGTTTTTTTTTATTTTTCTTTTTATTTCTCCCTATTATTGGTTGACAAAACTAATGATATTTTGCATGAATTTTGGAGCTATTTTTAAAAGAAGAGATATTTGGGGGTCTAATTCTGTAATTTTCTTATAGTTGGGTATTGAAAGCTGTTGTTGTTTCCTAGATATTATATTATATCACCATTGCTTCTTGGTCACTTTCATGTTGATTCTAGGAATGTAACAGCATATTGTTTATTTGATTATGACCCGAAATTAAAAACTCGATTTGCTTAATCTTCACATAAACTTGCTTTAATCGATTTGAATAAAAAATTTCGAATCATTCAAACACAATGGTCTGAACTCAAAACAACAAAAAATCTTAACCATTCGAACAAATAACTTAAGATGAACTAAATTTGAAATGATTAAAATCCGAAATGACTCAAACCTGTAATGTTCTAATCGAAGAAACCTTGAGCCTTAGACTAGAATGGACCAAACCATAAATGGCATAAACTCAAAATTGAACCAAAAATTTTAAAACCCAAACTAATATGACAAGATAAAAATCTAATTGAATGATTGAAATTGGAAGAGAGAAATTATTGGGGAAAAAAAGAATTCGTACCAAAAACACAATCACAAATCCTTTTATTTTTTTTAGTGAATTACAATAAGAGACAAAGTCATAACAGTAACGCAACTTCCGCGATTCGAATTTAGCTTTATATTTATTGTTTAACAAATATGTCTTGGACTGGCCCAAAATAATGAAAGAAATTATTCATGGACTTTCTCAATTTGGGCTCACCAATGGCACACTTGATATATAAGTGAAAATATATGAAAAAAATTGGTTAAAGTACCTAGGAGGTCCCTATATGATAGGGACTGGATCAAATTAGTTCATCTATTATTATGTGGATCAATTTTGTCCCTATACTGTTAAAAAGAATCAAATAAGTAATAGGATTAACATTTTTCGTTTAAAAAATATCTTAAATTTTTTTTTTCATTTGCATTTCAATTCCAAACAAAAGATTTTATTTATAAAACTATAAAAACTTTAAAAATATTAACTCTGTTAAACAGTAAATGATATATTTTTAAACAGTAAATGTTACCTCTATACTAATTTGACTTTATTTGATCATTTTTAATAGTAGAGGGACTAATCTAATCTAATCTCTATAATTTAAGGACCTTTCAAATATATTCACCGAAAAATATTAAGAAAACATGAATAAGAAAAAAATTATCGAGTGGTGCCTGAAAGGCCCCTCTATTATAAGGACATAGTCAAATTAATCCCACTACTGTTAAATGGATTAATTCAGTCCTTATATTTTTAAAAAGAATCAAATAAGGTAAAATTAGAATATAGTTAACATTTACCGTTTGAAAAATATGATCTACTGTTTAATAAAGTTAATATTTTTAATTTTTTTTTATGGTTCAATTAACAAATAAAATTGGCTTTTAAAACTATACACAACTTCCTACTTGGAATTATTGACTAAAAAAATTGTTATTGAAATTGGACGAGATTAATCTATTGAGGTAATTGAATCGAGAATTTGTGACCTAAATATGATACACTAAATGAAATAATTCAGAAACTCGATTTAATTGATAAAAATTAAATTTTCGAGAATTTTAAAAGTTTAAAGAGTCGTTGTTATAAACTATTAGGGGTTAGAAAAAAATAAGATTTTATATGACTTAATTGTAGCAATTAACAAATAGTAATCTTATACACATATCACCCATGTATTATAAACAATTAATTTTACAATTGTAATAAAAGCACCAATTAATTTTTATATGAAGTTTTAATAAATATATTTATTACAATATTTTTTCACCTATATCGTAAGTGTATAACAAATCTAATATATATTTAAATCCAGCGTATCATTCTATCTAATACAAGGGGAGTTTTTCTTAATAGAGACTTGGTTGATTGTAGTTGAGAAGGGTTGACTCTTTCAAAAGAAGTCTTCAAAGTGTCAATCCTCGCGCAACCAATTAGATCCACAAAATCAAGGGTATTGTATGTTGGAAAAAAATCCAGTTCGAAAACGGTTTTCTTGCATAGCGGAAAATTATAATTTTGAAAATTGAGCCGGTTTATGATATTTACAGCAATAAATCATTTACCGTAATTATACCTATATTTTCGGCTTGACGGATCCTTGTCGTTCCTGACATTCAACCGAATGGTCTTCTTTGTTATTCTCGTACCACGAATTGCTTCAAGTGTGGGCTCGAACGAATTCGAATAAAATATACTAGGGTTTGTCGTCCCGTATATTTAGTATGAGGGGATTTTAGGCCTCTCTTATATCAGATCCAATTATAAGTATTTCTTAGACTTTTAACCTAGTACTTTATAATTAAATCCAACCTAATACTTATTTTTCCATTTTCCAAAATAAACATCATAAATTAATTTAAATAAATTAATAAATTTTTCAATTAAATAAATTTCTCAACTCGATTCTAATTCTGTTAAAATCATTGCAACTTCACCGTAAAAGAATCTATGAGAATATATATTTAATATTTCTACATTCAATGGATTCACAATGACCAATTAATTTAATTCTATTTTTAAACTTCAATTATTTAATTAAAAAATAAATCAGAAAACCATAAATTAATTTTTCAAGTCATTTCCATTTAGAGAAAATCACATTCATTTCCGAATGTTTTTCATTTCTCTAACTTTACCATTTCTATCCATTTATGTTCATTTGATTCAACATGCAATTCATTTTCGGTTTCAACGAGCTAGCGAATTGACCAATTGAACATATGTGATTAGGGCTCAAATGATTTATAATTAAATTCCAACTTTTCGCCTATTAATTCTAAACTTATTTAGTCACGAAGTTATTCCATTATAGTATTATAAATGAGTTCTCCCTAATAACATTTCATTATGAAAGCAACTCGATCAATACTCATCTAATTACCTTGTCATAAGTGTGTTGCCATTATAGGATACCCTTAATCTCTTTGGGATAAATCCATTCTCCCAATATGATCCTATTTTATCTTATGATAACCATTACATCTTCTTTCAGGAAAAATCAATTACTATTAAATAGTAATCTAGTTATTCATCATAAAGATGAACGATTCGTAACCACGTTTACTTTTCATCTGCCATGTAATGCCAATGAGAGGATATCATTTACCCATATCTCTGGGTATGAATTTCACTATTGTGATTGATGCTACATACCGCAGAAGTCATATACCCAACGCATTAGCTTTCGGTTCTTTATTTATTTGAGCTCATCCTTTTACTTACATTAAAATATGCGAGTCATGCATACATAGTGCGTCATCCACTCAGGATTAAGGTATGCCACACTCTGAATGTCATAAATGAATAAATCCATAAATAGATTCAAAATTTATTCTTTTTGGGTCTAGTTCGATCTGCTGCCAATCTAGTTAGTTGCATCTATATTTCTATTTTTTGGGAGTTATCCGTTCTTATGCCCAAGACAAGACATCTCCCTAATTGGACTTGATAACGACATTTTTTTTTCAATTGGTTTGCTCATTTTTTATTAGACTAAGGACATGTTTAGGTTCGTCTACTAATATAAGTTGTCTTTTCGTATTACGATCCGACCACGTAATACCGCTTAGTATTAGTTAAACATTAGACAATTAATGAGCTAATATTTGCTTTACATGCAAAAATCACGCGAGGATAATATACAAAGAGTGTTAATGTAATTCGTGAATAATATTATTAACCAATCTATTCAAAAAAATTACAAGTATACATAGACAAAAATACTATATTTAGGGCACCAAATCCAACATTGTACCCGTATTAAGATTTTATCCCTAGCTTCTGCGAAGAGTTGTGCATGGTTCACATAGCTTAGGTGATACGATGCTTGCAAGTCTGTTGCCTTAAGCCAAGATTAGTGGCTCAAATCGCCTTGCACGCATTCTCCATAATTAATATTACGCACGATACTAACCCTACTTTCATGAGCTTTTGTAGGTCGTCTCTTCTCCAATAGGGGCGTCATCCTCTATGAATCATACACAACTCTCCACAAAAACTAAAGACAAACCCCCAACATGGGGACAATACCTTCAATTGTTGAGGGTCCAATCAATTACTCGACAGATAACACTTTAAATACGTATCCTAAATGAGTCGAGCCTGTAACGGCCCAAATTTCAGTGGTGTCGGAATAGTGATGTGCGATCTCTAAATCCGACATGTGAGTTTAGATATTAGTAAGTAAAAGTTAAGTGTGATTTTAGAAATGTTTTTGAATTAGTGAAATTGTGAATTAAAGGAAATTTTTAGATAAAATGAGATAAAAACGAGGTATCGAGACCTCTAATTCTTAAACCGAGGCATAAATATTTTTATAAATATTTATGGAATGTTACTAAGTTAGTATTAAAGTTTTGTTACGAAATTTTAACATTTCAGTAGACAATTGAATAAAAAGGACTAAATTGAATAAGATGTAAAACTGTGGGAAGTGATTGAATAGATTAAATAATAAATAAGAGGGACTTAAAGAGAAATTTGATCCAAAATAAAATAGGCTGAACGATTAGGTAAATATTAGCTGAGAAATGGTGTGAACTAAGGGTAAATTGGTAATTTAGTTGAAATTGAATAGTTAAAAATTGGATTAAATTAGGAAATCTAGAGTTTTCTTTGTTTTCTTCATCCTCTCCAGAAAAAACACCATTGAAGGGTTCTTTTAAGCTGTTCTCTTATATTTTGACAACAAGTTAGCTCAATTTTTTATTATTTCTTGTAATTTTTATATTTTAAAGACTTTTTACAACTAGGTCCACTTGTTTAAGTCATTAGTTTTTGATTTCATAGGTAATTTTGAAAGTTTTCATGAATAAGTGCTGAAATTTTATGGTTATTTATCATGGAATCGGGGTTTTAATTTTATTATATGATGATTTTATGAAGAGATTTTTTATAGGAATTGATTTTTAAGATCTAATTGTGAAAGTTGTTGAAATTAGAGTTTTGTGTTGAAAAATGTTAAAGGCTTTGAAGTAGTTTATAATGTCTTGATAAAGTGTTATTTGAGAGGAATTAGCTCAATTGATGAATGCAAGGACTAAATTGTAAAAAATGAAAAGTTTAGGGTAATAGTGTAATTTTGAAAATTAAAGGGCATAAATTGTGAAGTAGAATAGAATTGAAATAGATGCTAATGAAGGAATTATTTTATAATTATAGATCAAGAAAACGATCATGGAAAGGAGAAATTGCAAGAATAGTCCCTAAATTTCTACGACTTTTGCAAATTAGCTCAGGTAAGTTCATATGGCTAAGTTAAATGTTTTGGTAGGTAAATTTCATACATGTCAGTATATTATGGTATAAAATGTCATTAAACCGTGATAATTATGAAATAATATTTGAGTAAAAATGCAAATTAAGTGGGACGATGGAATTGGGTACTTTCATTTTGTGTTCAAGATGAATTGACAGAAAAGACCATGGTTAGATCATGAAAGCATGTGACATGTGCTCCCATATAAGACCATAGCTAGACTATGGCATCGGTGTGATAAGATATGTGCTTCTATGTAAGACCATAGCTGGGTTATGGCATCGGTGAGATTTGATTATGTGCTTCCATATAAGACCATTCTGGGATATGGCGTCGGTGATATATGTGCTTCTGTGTAAGACCATATCCATATCTAGGATATGGTATCAGTGTGATTTGTGATCCGTGTAAGACCATGGTTGGGCTATGGCTTCGGTGTGTGACATGTGACTATGTGCAAGACCATAGTTTTACTATGGCATTGTGATAACGAAGTACTCAATTCCGTAATTGTTCTCTAAATTGGATAAAAAAGGTAAGTGATAAATGGGCCCAATAGAATTAAAAAAAATTGTTATTATGTGACATTGAATCTAAATAAGTGAACTTATCATTGATTTTGTGATTGACAGGAGGAATTAGTGAATTGGTTGATTGGTTGGACTTTATTGGTATATAAATGTGTTTTTGTGTTGGAAGTTAGTATGAGGGTGAGAAAAGTGGTCTTAAATGGCCTATTTTTTCCACACAGGTAGGCACACGGGTGCACACACAGCCTACTATATGGGCATGTGATAAGGCTGTGTGTCCCCTGCAACTTAAAAATGAGAAACATAATGTCTAGGTTTAGGCACACGACCTAGCACATGGGTGTGTGGCTTGGTCGTATGACGCACACGGGCTTTAACATGACCGTGTGATACGGCCGTGTGAAGTCTGCACCTAAAATGTGAAATTAAATTATCACATGGCCTAGCAACACAGGCGTGTGCTCAGGCCGTGAGATTCAAGTTTCTTTTTGAATGCAAGTCAGAGAGCTCTATGGGCTTGGAACAGGGACGTGTGTGACCACACGGGCGTGTGGCCCTATTTCATAATAAAACTTTCTTAAGTTTTCTCAAAACTCTGAAAGTTCTTGGTTTGGTCCGGAACTATCTCCAACGTATGTTTTAGACCTCATAGGCCCGTATAAGGAACTTTAAAAATGTATTTGAATAATATTTAATTTGAAATGATTTTTATGATCCGAATTTGTGTATGTTTAATTGTGTTTAAGTCTGGTAATATCTAGTACCTGTTCCGGCATTGAATACAGGTAAGGGACATTACATCCCTCAACAATTCCTTTCACATAAAGTTTGATGCTTATTCATATCTCATGATGTAATTCACTCACAATTCACAAAAATTTTAAGAAAACTAAAGTCATAATTAAGTTGATTTTTCTTATAAAGAATAGCCCATGGGAGAATTAACCCAAAAAAGAAAGACCAATGGGAAATTATTTTTGACCATTTATTAAAGAATTATTTTTTTGGTACCATATTTTAAAAAAAAGAAATTATTAAACTATGAATTTTTTCAGAAGTCTAAGTCCTATTATTTAATATAATTAACCTAAAAGTTTTGTCACATATCACGTTTATTAATTAAAATGTTATCACATTAATATTTATATATTTTATTATTTAAATGAAGATAATTTATTTTATTATATGAATGGGACCTTATTCAATTTGGAATCATACTTACCAGGCTGGTACAAGTGGATTGCAATTTTGTAATTTTTTTTTTGGTACAAAGAAGAGGGAAATGACTTATTTCATTTTCGGTTTAATCGGATAAAACGGGATAATTCAGTATCTCACAAAATAAAAAAAAATTAAGATAAATTAATAGCATAGAAGATACAGTAAAATGTTTAACAAAAGAAAAAGATGGTTGATTGAGTCTTAGCTCAATTGGTATGGGCATTGTTGTTAATGTAGAAGTATGTAGGTTTGAGTGCGGTGAAACGCATTATCCTCTTATTTATGGGTTGGGGGAGGAGATGAACTAAAACACAATGTCAAAATGTAATCAATTTTTCGATTTTAATTAATTTTTCAAGCATCCAGTTTTCCTTTTTACCTATTCGGATGAGTTCATTGATTTTTCAGGCGAATCCAAATAGAGACCTATAGAAGCTTGGAACTCCCAAAATTGAAAAAATTGTAATTCAATCCCTTTATAAATGATAATGTTATAAGTTAATATATGAGAAAATTACACTTTGTCCCCAAAATGAAAAAAAAAATGTAATTCCTTCAAAAATGATGAAATCATAAATTAATATATAATAAAATTATACTTTGACATCTCAAAAATTTATTTCTACCCCTAAAAATTTCTAATTTCGCCCTTGCTTACAATTCTATCCCCTTATGAATTATCAAATTATAAGTAAATATGTGGTAAAATTACGCATTGTCTCCCAAAAACGAAAAAAAAAATTATTTAATCCCTTAAAAAAATGATGAAATTATAAATTAACTCATGATAAAATTATACTTTTACCACTCAAAAGTTTACAATTCAATTTTTTTTTTCGGATTTGCCCTTGCTTATCCCGTCAAACCACTGAATTAACTGTTTAAATCAATCAATTCATGATAACCATTGTTGATAGTCAAATCTAGAAATTTTACTCAAAATCACCTTCAAAGATAATTATACGAATTAACCGAACAAAAACTCTTACAAATTTTGTAAGATTTGAAATAATATATATATATATATATATATATATTTGCTTACACCTATTCTAAGTTTAATTAGTGAGGAAGACTATTCCTACAATTCTAGATCACCATCTTTGTTCCACAAAAACACTGCAACCTACTGTCTCCCACAAATATTTTTTTCCCCTTTGTGTGTTGTGTCTAAGACTTTGGGACATATCATGAGGCTGACGCCTATGACATATAAGTTAGGCATTTTATTATGGGTAAATTACTACCAACATCACTAAATTATTAGTAAGTTTACATTTCAATTACTCAACTTTAAAAAGTTATAAAATGATCACGAATTCTTTAAAAGTTTTTTATTTGAGTGGTTGAGATGTTAAAATTGATGATGTTGTACTACCTTCTCTATTTGCACTGCTAGAGCCGGACAATAATGGTAGTTCCTCCCAAAAAAAAATTTAGGAAAATTCCATTTCCCCCTTGAAATTTTTAGAATATTTTCATTTCTCTCTTGACGTTTTTAGAAAATTTTATTTAGGCCCCCAAATTTTGAAAATTCTAATTATAACTTTCGATTTTTTTTTTAAAAAAATTAACCCCTCTTAAAATACTTTGAAATTCTCATTAATCTCACAAAAAGTTTTAAAAATTAATTATACCCTCCATTTTTAAAAAAAAATGTATCATTAAACTCCTAAATTTTTAAAAATTTTACTAGCCCCCTCAAACTTTGTCCCAAGATCTATCACTATGCACTGCCTGTACTAACGGAAAGCTGTCATTCCTCTATTCTTCTGCAGTTCAACTCTTTAGTTTAGTGATTTAAATGAAAACTTTCAAATAGTTCAGTGATCATTTTGTAACATATTAAAGTTAAATGACTAAAATATAAACTTATTAATAATTCAGTGACCTTAAGTGTAGTGTACCCTTTATTTTTTATTTTATTTTTTGGGTAATCAATTGATGTACTTTATTTCCGCCATTTTGGGTTGAAATTGCAGCATTCTTAATTTCAACATTGAAGATTGAATAAAAATTGAAAAAAATGGCAAAAGAATTTTGGAGTTTCCTTTTTAAGCTGTTTTCTTAGTGTTTCGCTAACGGTCTGTGTGGGGTAATAGAAAAACTCGATGCTAGCTGCAGTCAATTTAAGACCATTTTTGCCCTGAAACCGTGTGGGTCTTTTTCTATACATCTATACATATAATACTGTGTTGGGATCGAGATAATTTTTTTAAAAAAAAAATTTATGGGGTCAAAGCTGAAAAGTTTGGTGTTAAAATGGTTTAAATTGAATATTTAATTTTTTGGAGGGGTCAAAAATGCAAATTGTCCATTTGGCTAAAGCTAAAAAGGATTCAATTGAAGTGTTTATACTTAAGAGGGATTAAAAGTGAAATTATACCATTTAAGCTCCTAAGACTGAAATCAACTTTGAATTTTATAAGTTAACTATATTAAATGTTTTCAAATTATTGTTTAAATTTTAAATCAGTATGTACATTTTAAAACAGTTTAATTGAATTCTCAAAATATTAGTCCGGTTATCGATTTAGGCTTTAAATGTTAGCTTGTTGTGAACATAAATAAAACAGGTGGATCCAAATGTCAATAAAATTTAAGTGATATAATGTTTATTTTTCTTTTAACTTGTCGGATCCAAATTATCCATGTTTGTTTGGAGTCAAGATAAGATTATAAAATTCGAGGGCGACAAAACTAAAAATCATGCATTAAAAATGCTTAAATTAATTTATCAATTTTTTAAAAGACTAAAATTATAAAATTTCCATTTAACAAAAAATTAAAAAAAATTAAATTGAATCTTTTAATTTTGAGAGGACCTAAAAAGCAATTTACCAAGGAGGCCAAGGTCGCTGCCTAGCTAGTATACACACATGTTGAAAATTTTGAGCTACTAATTAATGTCCAAGTTAATAAATGAGCTAACAAAAGAACTTGATTGATACGATATTAGTATTATAAGGACTCAATTGAAATATTTTAAAATTGAAATACCAATATAAAATCTAACCATAGTTTGAGGATGTTTGTTCCAATTAACCCTACATATTTCTATAATCTTTTACACCATATCTGAAGATCAAAGTTTCTAAAAACAACTTGGCCGACATGAAAATGTCAAATATAGATAATCATCAATTTTGTTATGAAAAATCTTAGTTTTTTTTTTCCAGCTTTATAGTTCATCTTCCACTAGTTTTTGTTGGTCTTTCACGCCATCCATGCAACATCCATCCATTCATACATACACGTACATACATTATCTTAACCGTTTCACAATAGCTCGTCGTTACATAGTGTACATCCGTCCATCCATCCATCCATTTATACATACACACATACATTACCCTAACCGTTTCACAATGACTGACCGTTACATAGTGTACATAAATTGAAATATATGATATTGAATTTACTTCCCTAATGGGAAACCATTGTGATAACCGTCGGTTAACTCTCGAATTTCGAATATCCAACCTCAAACCTCGTTTAAATAAAAATTTAGTGGAAAAGTATTAAAGTAATGGTTGGATTATTTTGTAAAATAGTAAAAATATGAATAATGAGTTAATAAAAGATGTTGTTTTATTTTTTAAAAAGTTAAATTATTTTTTATAACCTTATAAATATTTATTATTTATTATATTATTATATTATTTGGGTTTTTTTTATGTATTTTTTTAATTGCGTCGGTGTCAGTGAGTTAAGCGATACCAACTCACTCTAAAGTTTTATTATAAGTATTAGAAATTCTATTACACACGTATGCGTGCGGAAACAGCAAATTTAGAACATAGATGTGCGTTTAAAAATAACATACAATAGATAATGAAACGTATGGTTTGAGGCCATCATAATAATATTAATTATGATTTAAAAAGAATGGGTGTTTCTGTAAATTCATAATTGAGTTAAGGATGACACTAACTCAATAAAGTGCTTAAATAATATTATAGATAAATATAGATTAACTCTAATTAAAAAAATAAATGATGCTTTTAAAACCGTATTTGTTTTATTTTATTCTTTTTACTAGCACAAAAATTAAAAATTTCCATTTAATATTATAGGGACTAATTTAAATTAATCTCTATAATAGAGGGACCAAGAATTACATTTACTTAAATTTCTAACCATTTGTCCACCCAATATTCTCTTCTTTTTTCTCTCTCTCTTTTTTTTTTTTCACACTCCACTGCTGTCTTAAAAGAGTCTTTTCCGCGTGGACCTTAAATAAATAAATAAATAAAACAAATATTTATTTATTTATTGTCGACAAGTCACCAAATGCTAGTTTTGCTCTTACAGTTCATGCAGCTGCTTGAAAGCGATTAGAATTTCAGTTTGAAAAAATTTCGAATTTAATTTGATAATTATTAAATCGAGTTTAAGTTATTGATCGGATTAAGATCAGGCATTTTAATATTGGATTCGAGTAGCTTCTGAATCTAATTAAATTTTGCATTTTAATATACATATTTATAAAATTATATTTTTATCCTTATTATACAAAAAAAAATTAAGTGTGGAAAAATTCGGTTCGACTCAATTACACTTCTAATAATGAAATTATATTTTTACCCTTATATACATATTATGGAATTATATTTTTGTGTTAACCCTTATTAAACTCCAACTTATTACTATTTGAGTTCAGCTTGACTTAATTACACCTCAAATAATAAATGTTATCTCGCTAAAGTTGACTTTTCCCTCCCGAAAAGAAAATGAAAAGATAAAAGAACATGCACAAAGATGCTATTTTGATTTCGGATTTTTTTTTATTTAAATTATTTCGGGTTTGAAATTTTTATGCTTAATTACTATAAATTTAAATTATTTTAGGTTTGATTTTTTCTAAATTTGAGTTATACGATTTTAAATTATTGAATTTTTTATGATCAAATTGATAAAATTAAATTTTCAAGATGAATTTTAAAAATTTAAGTCATTATCATAAAGTCCATTAGGGGTTAGAAATAATAGGATTTTTTGTATGACTTAATTATAGCTCTTTTTGCCATTAACAAATAGTAAGCCAAGTGTGGACCACTTCCATTTTTGGCTGCTTGTGTGTTTTTTTTAATAATTTTATTATAAATATTAATATAAAAATATTTTTAAATATGTATTTTTAGCAAATTTTATTTTTAGTTTCTCAGTGTATTTATTGGAGTGAATTTAGTGACTAATTCTCTGCATTCGGTAAGTCCATTAAGGGGAAGATATTGGCCACGAGTTTTAAAAATGTTCTATAACCAGAACAAGAATCAAACCCTTGACCACTAACTAAAATAAGAGAGATCATTATCATCTCACTTGACTCCCGTAGTTTTTACGAATGTTTCAAACTATGGAAATGTACTTCAATATAAAAAGAATAGTTTTAAAAAAAAAATTAGGTCATGGGTCATGAGGTCAACAAAGAAGGAAGAGTTTTTCAAACTAGAAATGGTCATTTTTAGAAGACAAAAAAGCCAAAAGAAATGTAAAAACATAACCCCAAAAAAATGTGAAAAACATAGAAAGCAGCCAGACCAGACACCAATGTAGAAATTTTTTTTTGTTAATTTAATGATGTCATGTTTTATTTTTTATTTTTTATTTTTTTTATTTGTGCTTATTTCTTCTATAAATAATACCCCATTTCAATGCAATAAAAAACAAACCCCACAAAAATTTCCTATCAACATATTATGATCATCATCCTATAACTCTTCCTTTTTCTCTCATTTTAAGTCCCTTTCTTCTTTTACACTAAAATCTTTCCATATGTTTAAGATGGAATATGGAGAAGCAACCCCGTCCGCCGTTGCTTCTCCAAATTCTTCGAACCCTTCATCCCCTTCGACACCTACGTCTCCTCTGGTCGTCATTAGTCCTTGTGCTGCTTGCAAGATTCTGAGGCGAAGGTGTGCCGATAAATGCATGTTGGCCCCGTATTTCCCTCCAACCGAACCGGCTAAGTTCACGACCGCTCATCGGGTTTTTGGTGCTAGCAACATAATCAAGTTCTTGCAGGTAGTTTATTGATAGTTTTACTAGGAGATTTTCCATGTGAAGAGTAATGGCCAGTTGTACTAGTGTGAAATGCTTAAAAGGTTTTCACTTTTCTTTTAGAGAAAAAAAGGACTTTTACTTTACGAAAATTAAAAAAGTTAGTCCCTCCTACTTTAATTTGTTAGATTTCAACTCTCGTACTTTACAAAAACCGAAAGTTAGTCCAATTGTTGTTTACATTGATATTATCCAATTGAACTAGCTTTTCGATTTTTGTAACAAAACAGGGATTAACTTCTCAACTTTTGTAAAATAAAAAAATGAAATTCTTAATTAAACCTTAATAAACTCAATTTGAATTAAGTCAAAATTGAATAAAAAAATAATATTTTTGGAACATCTTCTTCTAATCTAAGGCCTAACGTTTCTCATTCTATTAAATGAATGCTTTATATCAAACAGCAATATGAACAGCTAGTTTTGAATTGATTTGTTCATATTAGGTAGAATTACATATGGTGCATGTGCTAACGACCCCACTTTCTTTCATCAAATGTTGACACTTCCTAATTACATTTTCTTTGACTATGTCAAGAATTATTCTAACCCAATTTCTTTTTCTCGATCTGATGTCTTGATATTCAGTAGTTATATTGTGCCCCAATCAAATCTGGAGTTAAATCATGTCAAACTCTAGAAGCAAAGCAAGAAATGTTTTTAGAGGTTGAGATTAAGTTATCTGTTCTTATGAGAGTTAAAATGCAATTTATTGTATTGACTTATATCTTTATGATTTTTAAAAGGACTAAATCGAAATTCTAAAATTTTTTAAAGGTCAAACTATAATTTTATCATATACTAAGTTAAGATTTTAAATATTTTCTATTTTAAGAGACCAAGGCCTTGCATACCCCTCTTTTTACCTTTATCGGACCCATAAAACTTGAACTCAAAACCTTATACTTTTGCATGTTGAATTTCTTCACTACATTGAGTTCTCTTCATCAATGATATTTGATTTTTTTTCCCACACATTAAGGCCTATTCATTTGTTTACTTATGGTCTTAGTTTAGAGATTAATTTGGTTCAAATTATAGTTTTGGTCCTTTTACAATACTCAAATATGGGATTCGGTCCAAATACTTTAATTTATCATAATTTGGTCATTTTACGTTTATAATGTCATCTTTTAGTCTAAATGGTTAATATCATTAACTACTCCAATTAGAATATTATTGTGAATTTTCTTAAAATCCATTTTAACATGATGGGTCGAAAGGGTTAAATCGTGAACTTGAGCATAAAAGAGGACCAAAACAATAATTTGACCTATTGATAAGAAAAGTTCGTTAAAGCCTAAAGGTGTAGGTGTAGACTTTCCTTTCGCAGTGACATACAGACATGAACAGGGGCTTTGGGGAATAAAATGGTGAAATTTCATTTTAAGTCTTTCTATAAATTTAACAATTCAATTTAGATTTCTTATTATAATGTTTTTTTACTTTAGCCCCCAATAACTTATATTTTTATCTACAACCTCTTTCAGGAACTTCCAGAGTCACAGAGGGCCGATGCAGTAAGTAGCATGGTGTACGAAGCTAGTGCGAGGATCCGAGACCCGGTATACGGCTGCGCTGGGGCAATCTGCCAGTTGCAGAAGCAAGTCAACGAGCTCCAAGCACAGTTAGCCAAAGCTCAAGCCGAAGTGGTCAACATGCAGCTACAACAAGCGAACCTCGTGGGGGCTTTGCTTTGCATGGAGGCGACTGCGCCGCCTCCTCAACCGCATCCCCAACAATTCGCCGTCGACACCTTCATATGTAGCCCACAAAGCTACAATAGCAATCCCGGCTTCATCGACGACGACGACAACAACAACCTAGGATCCTTATGGGAGCCTCTGTAGACATAATTGATGTCAAAGGTCCCATGAAACTCTTCTACAGGAGAAGTTGAAGGACATTAGATTAATAAAGGCCAAGTTACGATTCTAGTCCCTCTATTATACTCAAATTTCATATTTAATCCTTATACTTTAATTTGACATAAAATTATTCTAATTTACTTTTATAATGTTACTAGTTAGTTTAAATAATTATCACCGTTAATTATTCTAGTTAAAATATTGGCATGGCTTTCTCGTAAAAGACACTTCTTTCAACACAAAGTAATTCATGTTAACATGATGAGTTGAAAGGAAAGCTTCTAAAAAAAAGCCACATCAACATTTTAATCGGAATAGTTATGATGTTAATTGTTTGAGTTACCTAATGACGCTATAAAAATGGAAGGATAAAAATATGTCAAATTAAAACATAGGGATTAAATCTCAAATGTGAGCACAGTGAAGGGATTTAAAACCATATTTGACCATTAATTAATATTCAACTGTAAACATTACTAATAGGTTATAATAACTTTGTATAGACGAAAAGATACCTCCAATTTGTTTTTAAACTTTATTTATGTGCTAATTATGAAATAACTTTTTTTTGGTCAATTTCTAGTTTTGGTTCCTTATTATGCTTAAATTTGAAATTTAGTCCCTTTAATTTGATTCGCTCTACTTATAATATCATTGGTTAGTCTAAATAGAATGATATTTTTTCTTAAAAACAGTTGTTCCAACTCATCATACTAATATGAATGTTTTTATATCGAAACCTATGTATCTAAGAAAAAAATCCACATCAATAATTTAACCATAATAGTTAAGGGTGTTATTTATCTCGACTAACAAATAACATTATTAAAGCAGGAGGACTAAATTATAAAAAATTGAAGTATAATAACTAAATCTAACAAATTTTAGCATACTAGAAAAAAATTCACATAAATAATATAACCATAATAGTTAAGGGCATTATTTATATGGACTAACAAATGACACTATAAAAACAGGAGGACTAACTTATAAAAGTAAAAGTATAATGACTAAATCTAACAAATTCAAGCATATTAGAGAGACTAGAATCATATATTCTGACCCCTTTTTTTTTTTTGCATTAGACTCCCCCACTCGAGTTTTTTTATACTTACTGAAATATCGATAAAATAACAAAATATACATATTCAAGTCTTCAGATAACACCAATTTTAAATTTAATCCTTTTAACATATTTAGTTTATTTTATGGCATATAAAAAAAAACAACCTATAGCTAGACTCAATGTTTGGGTTTTAACCTAATTTCAACTTGTAACAAATTTTAGGTCACCTACTAATACTATTTATGATATACTTAAAATTTATGTTTGATTTAATTCCTTGTCAAACAAGTTTTTGACCCCACTCTCTCTCTTTTTATTAGTTTTCAGTTGTGTTATTTGAGTCGGAATGGATTGAAAATTTATCGGTATATTGAACCGAACACAAGGGTTGAATAGAATTAAATTATAATTTTTTGAAATGTCAATATATAATTTTATCATTTATTAATTTATTTTATTATTTTTTAAAGGGCTAGAATGATTTTTTTTCTTTTTTTTAGGGGTCAATGTGCAAATTTATCGTATATTGATTTATATATTTGTTCTTTATGAGAAACTCAAAGGTTAATTTTCTATTTTTACCCCTAGACCTATTAGCTAATTGCTCAAAACCCGTAAAATTTAGAACTTGAGTTGAAAAGTAAACCAATTAAGTCGGGTTTAAATTTTTTTAATTATTATTGAATCGATAATTGAACTGAAAATTAATTATCAATTTTTTAAATAAAATAAAATTTAATTTAAAAAAATTCAATTTGAAATTAAATATTTGTGCCTAAATCAAGGTGTACTTTTCTAAATGACTAATCATTTTCCTAATACAATGAAACATTTTTCAATTTTATTTTCCTAAATTTGACTAATTAGGGTGACTAGTTTGACCTTTTTGGAAGGTTCAAGAATCTTATCTTAACTAATTCACCACCACAATTTAATTTCTTTTCTTATTATTATTATTATTATTATTTTATGAATCGACCAGATCATAATTCAAAAATATTTTTATTTAAATTTAATCTGTAAATTAATTTATTATTTAACTCGATATATAATAATTCATTTGAAAAATTCAACTCATAGAAAATTCAAAATTTTAATAAATTTGATAATAAATATTAAAAAAATAATTGACTTATAATTAATAAAAGTCTATATCAAAATTTATCTTAATATTAATGAACATCAACTTAATAATAAAATATTCATAATCAATTATCACTTAATAGTCAATATTATCATAATTTATATTTTTTTATCTTAATATCATACTATCATTTAAAGAAAAAAAATAAAATGGATATTATTTTATGAATTTTATTTAATATTTAATTTTTTAGATATTTTGTTTTAAAATTTAAAATTTTACATTTCTCAAACAATATATTTATATTCAACCTGAACCTAAATCATGAAATTCGAACTCGACCTTGAACAATGAAATTTAGAGTTCAAAATTTGAGTTTAAGTTTGGATTTGAGTTTCGGGTTTGGAGTTTGGGGTCCAGGATAAAAAGATTACTAAAATTATGTGTCAATGACATAGAAAAATTGTTGAAATATCATTAAATAATTAAAAAAGAACCATGGACAATGTGATGGGAAGGGTCCATAAAATAATTTCTCCGAATTTGATTATGGATTAAATTGCAATTAACAGGGCACATGCAAATGTTTCAAAAACTAATGGTCATGATTTTGAGATTTTGTCTCCTTTTTGGAATTCTGATTTTAAATCATGTGCTTCCCACGTGATTTGATCTTTAAAATGGCTACAATAAATTTGTCATTTTTTGGTAACAAAGTTTATTTTTATTTCTATTCTTTGAAAAAGACAAAATGAAAAATCATTTTTTTCCCAACATCCCACTATTTTCCATGCTCAATTTCTTTTAAAAAAATCTGATAACTTTTAATGGTAAAAAGATTTCTCTCGTATTTCTTAGTTTCGATATTGAGTAAATTGATAATTTTCTAAAAAAAATTCATGTAATTTAGTCTTTGTCAATTTCGAAAATGAGCAACCAATGACAATTTATCCTACTTTTAATTTGTATAATAACAAGTTTATCTTCGATGTTTACAAGTTTTGTCATTTTTGTCATAATTCTAAAACAAATCAAGATATTTAGAATCGGGACCAAATTGACAGAATATGTAAATGTTTAGGGATAAATTTATTGATTTTTTTAGAATTAAGACAACATTGAGGGTTGTTATACCAATCAAAGGTAGGATAATTTGACTAAAGAAGTTAACATCATGATTAATTGTCTTTAGTTACTCACTTTCAAAATTGAGATGGACTAAATTGTTATGTTTTTTTTTTTAATAGACCAATTTTCTCGATATCAAAATCAAGAAGGATCAAAGAGGTCTTTTACCTTTTTTTGCATCTATATAATGTTAATATTTTTAACCCTATGATATTAATTAAGAGAGACTAAATTGTCACATTATTCCAATACACGAACAACTGCCAAGTTCAGGGATTAAGGCTTAGTTTGGATGGGCGATTGGGTGCGGCAAGGTGCGTTTAACTTACTTTTTGACTCACGCTACAGTATCGCTACAGTATCCAATCTCACCGCCACCGCTGTTTTTACACTAAGCGCAGGTAAACGCACCGCCCATCCAAACTCACCCTAACTTGGACAAAAAAAGGTTCAGGCCTCAATATAAGAATAGTTGTTAAATTTAGGCTCCCAAAAAGTGGATTAACCCTATAATTTACTTCACAAATTATAAAGGGACAAAGTAGCATTTAGTCCCTGAACTTGAAAACTTTTCCCAAGTTGATCCCTAAATTTTTTTGTCCATGTTAATCCCAACACTTGACATCTTTTTTCAATGTGGTCTATAAAATTGAATATAGATTCCATTAAAATATGATGACATGACACTCTAACAAAGTACCATATAATCACTTAAAAATTTTAAAAAATTATATAAAATCTAATAGACATAAAAAATTATATATATATAAAATAATTATGTGACAATGTGGTACAATCTCAAAATATCACATCATCACATTTTAGCAAAAATCAAAATTTAAGGATCAAATTGAAAAAAGCTGTCAAATTCCAAAACTAATGTGGATAAAAAAAATTCGAGGATCAATATAGAAAAGATTGTCAAATTCAAAGACTAAGTGTTACATTATATCTTATAAAAAAATATACTTTTTAATTATTTTCCAATTTAATTGATTAATATCATTTCAATACGATTAAAATATCATGTGCATTGTTCCTTAGATTTTCAAGATATTTTCATGGCTGAAATTATGGGCATGCCACCATGCCCATGGAGCTCCTCCCTTACCCATACTTCATTCAAAACCATATAATAATGACACCCACGTTCCAACATTTATTCCATCTTTAATTCTCTAAAAAACAATTTAAAAATTTTATTCATTCGAGCCTGGATGTCTAATCGATATTTGAGAGAATTTTAACAAAAATATCAATAAATTAGACAATAATTAGATCGTGTTTAAAAATATGCCGGTTTATTTTCAAATTCTAACTATATATATACTATATATTAAGGAGATAATTAAGTTAATGTTGCCCATCAACCATATATAAACTCAATTATAAAATTACCAAAAACCCATTTTTTTTTACAAAATAAAAAATATTGTTAATGGGCATTTATGTCTTTTAGCATTTTGATAAGTTTAGAAAAATAAGTACACATTATATGAATGTTTGTCATATTTTTTCACTAACTCAACTTTATTATCATTTCAACTAAAATCACATTTGATTTTTATGTCAAATTTTTATAAATATTTTATATTCGAGTCTTTGGCTGAGTTAGTATCTCGATTCAACCAAGCATCAACTCAATTAGGAATCGACTAAAAACCTATTATGTTTATAAAGAAACAAATATTATTATTATATAAAATCTATAATAATCAATTTAAATCCGAAAACATACCTATGCGTGATGAAGTTTGAAGTTAAACCTACCATTTCAACCGAAACTTCATTTATTTTTATACAATTTTTTAATAAATACATTTTTAGAGCCACTCAAATCAAAATCAAACCTTTTAAGAACTAGTCACATAATGATCAATCATTTTTAAATTGTCGAATAATGACTAAATCTATTCGAACGTACTCAAACACGAACAATAAAAAATAAAAAAATAAACAAAACCTTAATTAGAACAAAATACTAATCCTCAAAATATGTAATAAAATAATCCTTAACCAATGTCTATAACCCTAGTCATCTTCGAGCCTATGTCCGTACGTATGTCTGACACCCGTGTTCAATGCATAAGATCCTCCTCAAATCTCTAAGTACAAGGAAAGAGAAAAAACATATGTAAAATACATATTCATATCCAACACTAACATTCAAGTCTGAGTAACATAGCTCTGGTCCATGGAACCTATCTCGTAAATTCACTGGTATATTCTACCATGATGATGTACCAATGAGAAGAAAATACACTGACCTACAGCTACAAGAAAATTTAAAGGGAGTAGAAATATTATGTTTATTTGGTATGTTGTACTTTATTGTAGTCAAACGATACAGGTTGCCATATTTTTCAGCCAACAAATGTTATCAATTAAATAACTATGGCCTATGTTGCTCCGACTCTTCATTTTACTTGAAATACCTGTGTCTGATAGTCGTGTCTGATGCATATTGGGGATATGAGTACGAAAATATGACCCCTTTTTTCCGGTCAAAAGAATATTCCACCTAGCATAGCAAAGAGGATCCCTTGCTATCAGACCTCAATTACCTAGGTACCAAAAATGAAGACGGGATGCTTCAACCCAATTTGTCAAGCACATCCTCTTCCTCACATGGGTGGCCACCCGGTGTGCCGCTTTATTTGCTTGTCTCTTCACAATTCAAAACTCAATAGCTTCACACGTTGTACATCTAACCTCAATTTTTCCTTTTCAGATAGTCTTAACCCTCTCTTGGAGCTGCAGCTTCAGCCTGAACTGCTGAGTTTTATGTTTCTCACAGTCCCATGTCGCACAATCATTTCAACATTCTCATTCCAAATTACAATTCCTATTCGTCCCTTTCCCACCATCAGCTCCATCGCAGTTAACTTTCGTCCAAGTAGCCTTAGGCCTTTCCCATTTAGCCTTCTCTACCTCTTTACTGTCTAGCCTCTCGTTCCTCCTTTAGCTTCCTGCAAAAGTTTAGCTTCCTTCTCCACATATTCCGAATTCTTGCTATATTATTAGTATGAACTCTCCATAAAAAACACCTTGATCTTAGCAGGCACCAATGCATAATGGCATAATGGCCGTTGTACTAGCTTCCTTCTCCACATATTCCGAATTCTTGCTATATTATAAGTATGAATTCTCCATAAAAAACACCTTGATTTTAGCAGGCACCAATACATATCCACTTCCAAACTTTTTTTATCATGACACAGGAAGTAGAACAAACCTCCCCTTTTGTTCTCCTTATTTCAGCACCCGATATCCAGACTCAACCGTATATTCCCCATCAGCCTCCAAGGACCCTTCAAATAGATGAAAAGACCTTAAAAAAAGAAAAGAAAAGAAAATACCCACGTCAGACACCTACTCGTGTCAAACACATTATCGTATCCAAAACTCACAACTGAGTTAGAATACACATAGACTGAACCATATATTTCACACATGGAAAAGAAAAACCGAAGATATTGAGAATAAAGCATTTTGAAAGGTTTTCAAATGCTGCATTTATTGTTGACAAACAATGCAGGATCAAAGCTTGAACTATGATATTCCTAAATCCCTAAATCGCATACATTAAAATCAATTCATACGAATGCAAATCTAGATAGAACAAACATGTATAAATGAAAGAAAACGTTTAAAAAAAATCATTAAAAGCATGCTTCTTAGGGTTTTGTTTTTCTTTTTTTGTCGATTTATCATCTATGTCAACTAAAATTAGTTCAATATCAAGACTGTCAACACACATTATAGTGGTTCGGTTCGAATGAATGATGGTGAAGTAACGATTTACGCATATTAGGACATAAAATGTTATGAGCAAAAACTAAAATTCTTGCATGCAATACCTGATCCAGCTTCTTTCATTTCAATCCCCATAGCTATCCTCCATTGCATAAAGAAGTTTCCGATAAGTATGTCCATCAACAAGATCTTTACTTTGCAACTCTCTTAACAATCCCATGGCTTCCTCAACCCTTCCTCTTCTGCAAATCTCATCCAAAATCGTTCTATACGTTATCAAATCAGCAGACTTCCGCATTTCAATCATCTCTCTCAGATAATGCACCGCTTCTTCAACCTCTCCAGCAATTGCCAAAGCATTCACAAGGGAGTTATACGATTTAGCACTAGGAATAAACCCGTTTCTCTTCATTTCATCACACAACTCCCTAGCATTATTCGTTCTACCTTGCGCACATAACCCGTAAATCAAATAATCATAGGAAAAAGCATTAGGCAAGCACTTGTAAACCACACCCATCTGGTGAAACACACGAAGAGCATCATTGACATGAAGTGAAAGCACGTATCCTTTTATCATAGAATTCAACATGAAAACATCAGGTTCGATCCGGTCATCAACCATTTGCCTGAACAAACACCTAATAGCCTCCATATACATATGGTTTATATAAGAATCCTTTCCCCTACTCAACATCGTCGTGAAAAGAATGTTATACGTCCTAATAGACGGCCTACAATCGAATTTCCGATTGTTCCTCATATGCTTAAATATATTCACAGCTCTAGTTAACTTCCTGGCTTCAGAAAAAAAGTAAATCATGGTATTATAAAGGGGCTCAGAACCGAACGAACGAAGTGCGAGCACTTGGTTAACAACAACATCCATTTCTTCATACATTTTCGCAACACCGAGCTTCTTTATAATAATATGATAAGTGGAAACATTGTGCTTAAACCTAGGTTGTTGAGCAGCCCAATTGAATAATTCCCAACACACTAAAGGATCATCTTCTAGTGTTATTACATTGTAAAGCTCATCAGCAGTGAACCTAGGTGGGAGCTGTGAAATGACTTGTTGAAATTTAGCTTGGTCAAGAACAGGCTTTTGACTAGCTTTTAATCTCTTATTTACCCTCCTTCTATATGATCTTGGTGGGGCTTTAGTTGAGTAAAAATAAGTGTAAAATTTATGTGAAATTGAAGTGGGAGATGTAATCGATGATGGGTTGATTTGGGTAAAGGTAAACGGGCTGTGTTGAGGGTTTTTGAAGGTACCCAAATTACAAGAAAAAACAGAGTAAAATGGGAAATGGTGAAATGGGTACTTGTGAAAAAGATTAATCAAGCAGTTTCTACGAAGAGCAATCATTTTGATGCTCATCAAACGAAATTGCAACTGGATTTATGGCAATAACAAAGAATATTTATATGTATATACTTTTCTGTTTGCTTCTCGGGAAAACAAGAGAAAAAAAATGAGAAAATGGGTGCTGCAAATCTAACCTCGAAACATATCGGAGAAGGCACTGAACGGTGAGTAGCACAGCATCAAAACGTAAAATTGATGGCTGTGTTTTAGCTCTATGCCCATACAAGAACAGCGGCTAACAAGAAGAAATTAAATCACCAGTAAAACCTTGAGCCCTCCAAAACAGCGGTGTTGATGGCCCGGACGGAGACCCGAGCCCATTTTCAAAAAAATAGGCCCTGGCTTAGGCTCTGCCCAGTCCGCATTAAATAATTTATTTTATTATTTAAAAATAAATAAAAATGTTTTTATTTAAATTTAATTATAAATATGTATATATAGCTATTTTTATTTTTAGGGTAAACTTCATCGGATGCTACTAAACTATTAGTGAATTTACATTTTAGTCACTTAATTTTAAAACGTTACAAATTAATCACTAAATAGTTCAAAAAATTTAATAATTAATCCGGAGCGAACCAAAAAAAAAAACCCAATTGTTTTGTAGTTTTGGTGAATTGAGTAAAAACTAATTTAATATCGTAGAAAAAAAAAGTTGACTATGGCCCTGTTTGATGAAGTGTTGAAAAAATCTAATTAACTGAAAATTAGTATTTTCAGCAACTTAATTTCCCAAACACCTTTGATTTCAATACAGAGGCGGATACAAGGGGGTTGGCAGTGGCCCTAGCCCCCCCCTAAAATAGAAAATTTATATTTAGGCATTTGAAATTTTTTTAAAATTTTAAATTAATAAAGGTAAAATTATACTTTGGCTCCCCCTAAAATTATAAAAATTTGATTTTATCCTTTAAAAATTATAAAGATATATACTATAAAAATTAAATTTTCATTCGGCCTCCCTAAAAATTTGTTCTGACTTCGCCCCTGTTTCAATAGTAAAAATTACTAGATAAAATATTTTCCACGAAAAAATGTCTCAAAATGTCTCCCTAGTGAACTTAACAAAAAAAAATTAATGATATTAACAATTAGAAAGACTAAATTGCAACTGTACGAAAAGTTCAAGGACTCAGAACATATTTTAACATTTCAATTTTTTAAATATCGGGGATAAAACAATATTTAATCATTGAATTTAACAACCTTATCCAACTTGGTCCCGAAACCTTCCTTTTGTCCAAATTAGTCTCAAAAGTCAAAATTAGACAACTTTTCTCGTTTTGGCCTCTGAACTTGGATTCTATTAAAGTCCAATTATGTAGCACTTTGATATTATATCATGTCATCACTCGAAAATATATGAAATTTTTATATAAAATTTAAAAATGAAAAAAAATTATTAAATTTTTTTTAATGATAAATAATGATGTGGCACAATTTGATAGTGCCATATCAATAGATTCCAAGTTCAAGGACCAAATCGGGAAGAACTTTCAAGTTCCAAGGAGCAAAAAAAAGTTTTAAAACTAATATAAAACAATTATCAAATTCAAGGACTAAATGCTACATTATTCCTAAATACATTTATCGATTCACAAACATTGTCAAAATACAGGGATTAAAAGCACATTTTAACCTTTTAATTCAAAAAAAAAACTACCTTAAAAGTACCATGGAGCTCTTATACTAAAAATTAGATTATATTTTGTACCCTCTACTTAAAATATGGACAAATTAGTCCCTATAGTTAGATTAAAGAGTAAATAAGCTATATTGTTAAAAATTGATCCATGTATGTTAGCATAACGTACATGTGGCACATCATGTTTTGCTATTTAGTTACTCTGTCAAACATGGCAATTTTTAATAGTAGAAACAGATGAAATTTTTAATAAAAAAAATTTATTATTTGATCTAATGTATAAGGATTAATTTATCTACTTATTAAGTAGAGGGGATAAAATGAAATTTAAAACCTAGTATAAGGGCTTCCATGATATTTTTACCAAAAACTACCCAGCATTCGCTGTAGAAACCTAGCCAGTATTGCACGACAGATCCTTCAAATCCAAAGCTCGATCTCCATTAACGTCAGCTCCCATGGATTCTTCGACCATCGCTTCGATGTTTACTCGAAAACCCATTTCTTCATTAGCTCGAACAAAGGCTTTCACGGCTTCTCTTCTTCTTTCATGCTCTGCAACACTACTAACCACCCCCCCAAAAAAAAAACACAAACACACACAATAATTTAGTTTAGTTTCCATGGGGATACCTGCAAACATTGTGAGAAAACATATATATACTGAGAGAGAGAGAGAGAGAGAGAGAGAGAAATTTTAGAATTATCATACTCTTTAAACCGGGAAAAATGGTGGATAATGCCGGAAATACAGAGAGGAAGGCCATGAAAGCTTAACATTGACTGCAATATTGTTTTAGTAATGATTTGTTTGAAGAATAATAAGACAAAGGAAGAGGAGGAGTTTAAGTAAGGGACTGAGGGTGTTGGTCTCTTCAAATAAAAAATCGATTTATTTCGCATTTTTATATTGTTGGAAGAGATATTTACGAACTCTTAACATAAAAAAACGGACATTAAAATAACTCGATATAGATAAAACAGACATGAAAAATATTGACAAAAATTATTTTGATTATTTTTTGGTAAATTATATTTAAAGTTGTTGAACTATTAGTAAGTTTATACTTTGGTTATTTGATTATTTAACTATTTAAAAGCTTTCGTTTAAGTCACTAAGTTGTTAAAATCTTTACTGTATGATTTTCTTTGTTCACACCGACTGCAGTAACCGAAAACTTTCCTCCCCTTTTCTTCTATTGTTCTTTTTTTTTTCATCAAACAGCTTTTAATATTATGAATCTGTAAACTGAAATCTAAATAACTTTCTTCTCGTATCTCTAACTATCAAATCAACTTGGATATGAGATATGATTTTTTACTCATAAATGGGTATTATTTCACTGTACTGATTGTTGAATCATTGTTTGAAACTTGTCGGTCGAACTTAAAAAATAAAAAGACTTAACAGTCCAGTGATTTAAACAAAAAATTCAAATAGTTCAATGATTATTTTATAACCTTTTAAAGTTGAAGTAACTAAAACACAAATTTAATAAAATTTGTAACATTGAGTGTTATTATTCTTTATATGTAATCGTAGGATAGATAATTATTATAGTATTAATTATTTGGATCGTTTTAATAGATACATGGATAGTTGAGTTTTTTAATGTTACAATCGAGCTTGACATATTGTCGAATATCTTTAATTGATATTTTTTAAAATTTAAAAAATTAAGATAAATGACAAATTTCTACTATCTTATAGTTAAAACAACTACAACTTGAAATATTGTAATAACTGAACTGATGATCAAATTAAAAAAAATCATTGTTCTCGATTTAATCATATAAAATAAAAAAATTGAATAAATTTTAAATTTTCATTAGAAAAAAAAAGAAAACAAGAATATGTTGATAAACATAAATAAAAATAATATAAACATTGTAATTTATTTTAAAATTATAACAAGAAAATTAAATATTTACGAACGACTTTTTATCCCGTTCAATTATATTTTACATTATTTCGATTTTTTTTAAATTTATCCGACCATCGATTCTTAATTCAACATATTAAATTTTAATAATATTTATTTTGTATACATTTTAAATTAATCTATTTAATCTTTTTTGTGCTATTATTGACAATTAATGTTTGAAATTTGTTGCCTGGTGGCCTTCGTATGGTCATTTTCTTTATTGATTTAAGGTTGGAACACGTGCATGTGTTGTTATATTTATGTGGTCTATTTTTGTCTCTTTTTTAAAACATTTAACACGTGGCATTTTATAATCATTGTGTACTATCTTTAAAACATTTAACACGTGGCATTTTATAATCATTGTGTACTATCTCCTTAAAATTTGCTATAAGCTTTTATACTTTACAGAATTTTGAAATGTAGTCCGCGTATTTTTATTTTCAAATTTTTTTTTTACTTTTTAAATTTTAAAATTTAAAATTCAAGTGTAATTATTAATATTATTAATTTTTTTTATTAATTATCTTTTTTCTTTTAAGGCTACCAAATGAGTATTTCGTATTAGGGTTAAATAGTGGTTTGCCCCCTGAATTATATCTCATTCATCAATATAGTACCTGTGATTTTTTTGTTCTCAACTTGGTAACTAGGGTTTTATTTTGTCAATCACTTTACTCTATATCGAAAAGTGACATGATAATGTTGAATAAATCAACGATGGACACGTGGCATAATATATATATTAAAAATGATTTTTCATTTTTTTCTTTATTTACTTTTTTATTTCCATTTTGTATTTTTTAACAAATATTGTGTCACGTGTCAGTCGTTGATTGGTTTAACATTTCCGTATATCAAATTGAGAACAAAAAAATCACAAATACCATATTGAGGAATGAGGTATAGTTTAGAGGGCAAATCACTATTTAACCCTTTTTACTATTTCAAAATGTCACACAAACAAATTTAACAGTATTAAGAATTGAATCTAAATTTTGCCATTTGAAAGGTAAAAGAACTAAATTTCTAAAAATAAAAGTATAGGGACTAAAATCTAAATTTTTTAAAAGCACAAGGACTTATGAAATATTTGAACTTTTTATTAAGCGTAAATTGCACTAGTAGTCACCCAACAATTGATAAATTTTTTTTTTGGTCATCCAGTTATAAAAAAGTTACAAACTTGTCACCTAACTATTCAATTTTATCTTTTTTGGTCATTGATCGTTAAATGGCTAATAGAAAGATGACATGATAGCTTTTAAATTTAGCATAATAACATTTTTAACCCTGAACATTTATATATTGTGTCATTTAGTCATGATTTTAAAAAATTAACCCTTTACATTTATGCATTATGTAATTTGGTCTTTTTTGCAATTTTTTTTGTGACTTTTTTATTTAAAAAGCTAAAAAAAACTAAATTTGATCGAAAATATACAAAAAATAGAAACACTAAAATATCCAATATAATATTTTTCATTTTTTCTCATTCTTTTAAAATTAACCCCAATTTCATAAAAGAATCCTTAAAAAAAGACTAAATTACACAATGTGTAAACGTTGAGGGTTAAATTTACACAATGTGTAAACGTTGAGGGTTAAATTTTTAAAAAATCAAGACTAAATTAACACAATTTATAATATTAATGGTTAAAATTACTTCAATTATTGCTCAACATCATTGCTAATTTTTCATACTAGCTTCACCTTCGATGACACTCAAAACTATGGGTTCGCAAAATATTATTCTTATTGTCATCCTTCAAACACAATGGGTACAGATACTTCATTTCACTCGTTTTCATTATGTAAGTGCTCGTGTCGAATCAGTTTCAATTCAACTCGTTTTAAAAATTATGAACCGGCAAATAAACTTTAAAAAACTAAATCGGGAACATTAGGGATTAAAGTGGCAAAAATAAACTTTAAGAACTAACGTGGGAAAAGTGTATACTTTGAGGACTAAAGTGTGCATTAAAGCCTATTTACAAACTATCAATGTCCAAATCAAGGACCGAAATAAGAAAAAGGTATACTTCAAGGACTAAAGTGTGCATTAAAGCCTATTTACAAACTATTATTGCCCAAATCAACGTCAAACCGTTGACTAATTATCTAAGAGAAAAAAAATCCTGATCGTCCAAGATATTACTATTTTACCCTCCACATTTCACTCTTCTCCCCCACCTCTCTCTCTCTCGCAGAAATTAAAGAAAGAAAAATTTTCACACACACACAAAAGAAAAAAAGAAAAGAAAAGAAAAGAAATCACATTATTCTCCCAAAACCATGGCAAGAGGTTCCTCTCACTCGCAAAACACCGCTTCCTCCACCACCACCCGTCCCGGCGTCATGGCTCCTCGAGGTTCCGCTGCAGCGACGGCCGGAATGCGTCGTCGCAGGGTTACCGGAGGCGCTGCTGCCACCTCCGCATTGACCACCGTCGGCTCCGGAACGAGCAACATGCTCCGGTTCTACACAGACTATGCTCCGGGCTTGAAGATCTCCCCTACCGTTGTTCTTGTCATGAGTTTTTGCTTCATTGCCTTCGTCGTTGCTCTCCACGCTTTTGGCAAGATCTATCGCGCCAAAGCTGGAGCCGGAGCTGGACCGTGAATCATGACCAGAACCCGGTCTCGTTTTTTTTTCGGATCTATGAGGTGTTCTTGAATCGGTAACTGAATAATAATCGATTTGGTTTTAACTTTTTGATACTGTAAATGATGGATGGGTGGCAAGCTTGAAATTAACCAATGGTGTTTGATCCAGTTAGTTTTCAAAATTTTCGTTAGTGTTCTTACCTTCTTTTATTTTCCCGAGAAAGTGAATTTATTTTCTTTCATTTTGTACACATTTTTTTTATCAGATTGCAGAAATGGGATTTGCTTAACCCTTTTACTAGCTTTAATTTAGATTTAATCGAAAAAAAATGAAGTAAGAATTTTTTTTAAGTAAAATTAAATTATATATTTATAATTTTTAAAAGATTAAATTAATTTTTTTATTATTTTAAAAGTAAAAGTATAATTTTATAATTATTAATTTAAAATTTTATAAATTATAAAAATATGTTTTATTTTAAGAGAGCCGAGTGTTTGTCAGCTCTCTTTAAATTGGTCCCGATTTTGGGTTAAGGTTTATTTTCTTGCAATATTTTGTACAAGTAACAATTTTCTGAATTTTGCATTTAAATTTTAATGATTTAAAGATTTTTTTATTATTTGGAAACTGAGTTTTTTAATTAAATATTTTACTAAATGTGTTGGATTTTTTCATTAAAAATTTCATCCAATTCTAAAGATTACATGATTAATAAAATAACAATCACGTCTGTCTGGTTCTGATGTATAATAATTAATTTTTAACAATAAAAATAAATAAAAATTTTAACAATAATGGACTAATGTATTCTTTTATCTAACATATAAAAATTAATTTACACATTTTTTAATAAAAGAATCAAAAATATAATTCGACTCTCAATACAAAAATCTCTATAATGCTTTTATTTGCTAACATTTTTTTTAATTACTTAAAGAGTTTTTATTTTTGTTTTCGATTTTTGTAAATTTGCAGCTTGTTTGGTTTGGTGTATTGGCATAGCCAATACACCCCTAATCGGTGGGCCCCACCTAATCCGGGTGTAACACGTCGTTTGGTTTGATGTATTGATAATACGCACCTAATCCATTACCTTCTTAATCGGTGAAAACCACCGATTTCTATTCCCCCCTCTTTGCCCAGATTAGCTACCGATTGAACATCACCTCCCTGATTTGCCCTCCCCCATCCCCTTGTTTCTCTTCTGTTCCTTCATCCGATTTCCTTCCTTATTTTTTTGCTTTTGTTTTCTGCCGATTTCCTCCCAGTCCATTACGCCTCTTTGCTGCCGATTTGTTCCCTCCGTTTCCTTTCTTTTCTTTTTCGCTCTGCCACTCTTTCGATTGCCTTCTCAACCAGTCGACCTTCTTTACTGACCCTTGTTTCGATTCCGAATCCAAGTCCGACCACTCTTCTCCACCCGCGACGCGAGCCTTTCGAGAACGGCCTCCTACCAATCCAGAAGCTCATATTCACTGACCCACTCCAGGCCCTAACCTCTCTGAAGCAAAAGCTCGTATCTTCCTCCACTCAACGAGTCGACTCGGCGGCCCTCGCTGACGCCCTCGAGATCTCTTTGGACCATGCACGTCTCGTCCTCGACACTCTCGCCTCGGTGCTTCACTCCGAATCCGACCTTCTCGTCACCTCGCGCTTCGACGATGTTGATTCCGTTGGTGCTGATTTGCTTGATCTGATCCTGTTTTTGTACATTCAATCGTATAAAAGGCTTTTGCCGCGCTCGCATAAGGATGCAGCTGCGGTTGCTGATGTTTGGCCTTCCACCTCATTCATTGCTGCATTTTGATGGCTTTGAAGTTGGTCTTCATTATGAGTTGTTTGTAATATTTGTTGTCTTTTTCTTTTTAATTCTATATCCAATGCATTGCTGCATTTAAGTAAGAAATTTTGATGGGTGCTGCTAGCAAATGTAATGAAATTAATTGAGAGCCAATGTCTTAAATTGCTTGGTTTGATTGTTCATGTTTTATTGCTTCCATCTGCCTGCTGTTTTAGGATTGCTGTAAAATACGATTAATGCAGCTGGCACTCTATGACTTGCGATGATAAATTTTATGGTTTCATTTGAATTTAGTACCTAAGGCAGTAGGATTTGCTATAATTTTTGTTTGTCCCATTTTCTATCCAGCTAAGTATCTCATTATGTCTTATCAGAAAAAAAGAGCATCTCATTAATACGGATTTCACCTTGTCTGCAAAATTTTGCAGTAATTATATATCTATTCGCTGTTCGAAGTTATAGCTGTAGGCTATAGTCTTTACTTTGTAGCAATTTATGTTCTAGTCTTTGAAGGCATATCCTGGTTTGTGTTATGATATAGCTTGGCAAGTGGCAGAACAGCATTTTTATTTGTTATGAAACAATGCAATCATTATTGTGCTCTTTTTTTCTCTTTATGCATTAGTTGCCTTGCTTTAGGGTTGGTTTGCAACCTAAAATTGGTTTGTTTTGGTGCTAAACCTGATTTTATGTTGCAAGAGGAAGTTGGGAGCCTTATTCGCATGGCCAAAATAAGAATGTAGGCAGTTTCAACCAAAACAGGACAAAAGACCTTGCCAGCTTTTAAGCAATCAATCACAGATTTGAGCTGAATTTTTCCTTGTAACATTTCGGAATATAAATTTGGTGCTTTTTTTATTCTTTACGTTCCTATTCTCTGTTCCTTTCTTAACATGTATGGCTTTGTGCCCCATTTTCTATTATGTTCTGATTGGTTGTATTCTTTATTTTACTTCCTCCTTGTTATCAGCCTCTCTGCTGTAACTCTATTACTATGTATTCTTGATAAGTCTTTCTTGTATTTACATATCTTACTCTATTTCCATTTTTTTACTTGTTATTAGCTTTTATTTTGTCTTGGTTTATTCACATAAGTACTGTTTCTTCAGGTTATATCTATGGAAGGGTTTGAGCACCTTGGGTTTCTGATTCAATTTGAAGATAAGGGATCTGATGGAGTTTTCTTAAGCCGAGCAGCTCCCATTTTTGCTAATTCAGATCCAGACTTGTAGAATAATAGTCTCTCTTCATCCCTGCTGAATTTCATTGCTATTTGAACTAAAGGGAATTTGCACAAAATAAAATATGGCCATGCAGATGCATGCAATCACTTTCTATTGCTAAGATTGTTAGATCAATAAAAGATATTTTCTTGCCTTGCCTGGTATAAGCTCATTTGATCTTTGTATGAAGTCATTAAATGTTGATGCTGGTTCCAGTTTTGGTTTTCCCTTTGGTATTCTTGTTTTCAGTTATTTTTCTCTTACGGGAACACTCTTTTTTGCTCCACCCACTGCCTGTCTTTCCAGATTTTATAGTAATTTCTTGATAGATAATCAACCTGATGTTTGGACCCCTAAAATATCAATCCATTTCCTGTTCCAGTAATTATAATTTTGATTCATGGATGAATATTATATGATTTTTTAATTGTAGGCAGTACGAGTCGAGCACTGTGAAAGAGTTCATGTGATTATAGCTGCAAAACGGGTCTGCATTGCCAATTGTCGTGAGTGTGTATTCTTTTTGGGAGTGAATCAGCGTCCCCTTATTGTTGGCGATAACCACAAGCTACAGGTGAGTAAACAACAATCCCCTTTTGCTGGTTATGTGATCACGCTTGTGTTTTGAGAAGAGATTAAAGAACTTATTTCTAAGTAAATGCTGACTAGTCTTAGTTTTGGAAAATAGATAAATTTACAGGGGAAAGAATTCCAATTAGTTAATATTAGCTTCTGTGTTCTTTTCCCCATAGAATTGGCTGTCTCACTCTCTTTGCCACTCCTGGGGACCTTTGATCCTTTCAACTTCAGACAAGTCAGCCAAACTCAGCACCCTAACTGGTGGTTGGTGCTGTTTGGCCCTGAAGTGCGCACCACCCTTTTTGTTTTCCTCTAACTTCTCCATGGTCTGTCATATTTATGGTTCATTGCGGTTTTTATAATGAAGATGGTGGTTTTAAAATATCTGATGAAGACAAAGTTATATGCAAAGTTGCAAAGTTGCGGTTTCTATTTGTGCGTTTGGTGGTGGAGATGATCTTTATCAACCTATAGGAATGTCAGAGGCATCACTTAAAAAGGTGAGATTGTAAATGATGCTGAAGACTTACTTTCGGGATTAGATGTTCAAGATTTTGAATCTTTGCTTAACTTGTACTCTTTGTTGATGTAGGTTTGCTATGTTCAAGATTTTCTGCTTCTACAGAATGGAAGAATCGATTATGGTGAATTTGTTGCCATGGTACTAATTTTCAGTTTGTTGGCAGATTGTACAGCAGATCCAGAATATGATGACTCATGAGAAAAGCGATCGGGAAACGGTTTTGGTTCGTCGCATGCTCCAGGACGGGTTACTTGATGTTGTTTGTTTGAAGCATTAGAGAGATGCCGTTGGTTTATGGAATGCCATAGGTTTTGTAAAACTTTGAGGAGTGTGGAAGTGTTAAAGTTATTCAAAATTAACAAGCTCACTATAAAGCAGCAAATTTATATTAGATTCCCATAATATACTTGCTGCATAAATGCCTTTGATTTCCATAAGTTCATATTTAAAGTTGGAATTTATAAATGTTTCAATGAGTATATGCTGCCACAGTTTATAGGATCTTAGAGAAATGTAATTTTCACTAACACAAATTACTCTTCTTTGCGGCTTAATTTGACTTTTAACACTAAGTAAGCTGCCAGTAAATTTATTTCTTTTTACAAAATATTTAGAAAAAAATATTAAATTATATTTAATAATAATTATTTTAAATTATATTTTATAGTATTATATATTATGATTTTAGTAAATTCATATAAGAATATTGAATATTAAGAATTTTATTAAATCATATATTTTAATTAAAATATATTTAATAATAATTATTTCAAATTATATTTTATAGTATCATATATTATAATTTTAGTAAATTCATATAAGAATATTGATTATTAAGAATTTTATTAAATCATATATCTTAATTAAAATATATTTAATAATAATTATTTCAAATTATATTTTATAGTATCATATATTATAATTTTAGTAAATTCATATAAGAATATTGATTATTAAGAATTTTATTAAATTATATATTTTAATTAAAATATATTTAATAATAATTATGTTAATTTATATTTTACAGTATCATATATTATGATTTGAGTAAATTAATATAATAATATTAATTATTAAGAATTTTATTAAATTATATAGTTTAATTAAAATATATTTAATAATAATTATGTTAATTTATATTTTACAGTATCATATATTATGATTTCAGTAAATTAATATAAGAATATTAATTATTAAGAATTTTATTAAATTATATATTTTAATTAAATATATTTAATAATAATTATGTTAATTTATATTTTACAGTATCATATATTATGATTTCAGTAAATTAATATAAGAATATTAATTATTAAGAATTTTATTAAATTATATATTTTAATTAAAATATATTTAATAATAATTATGTTTAAATATGATTAAATTATTTATTATTGATAATAAAATCTTGTTATAATTTAAATAACAATAACAATAATCATTTACCAAAACAAATTTATGCTAATGGTATTCTAGTCATTTAAGTTTTTTCTATTATGCTATTACACCTCTATTCCATTCAACCAAACACAAGATTACTATTACGCCTCTATTCCATTACATTCAACCAAACAGTGGATTAGCTATTACACCTCTAATCCAATACACCTCTAATCCCAATACACCTCTAATCCAATACGCCTCTAATCCAATACAGCGAACCAAACGTGCCCTTGAAGTTTGAGTTCTTGAATTATTATTTTGTTATTTTAATAAACTCTTGTAAGTCATAGTTAAAAAATGATGTTCACTCATAGAACCCATCATGGTTTTTGCTTTCGGTACGCCTTTATTTGGGTAGTTCCCTTTAGATGAAATGTATGCGTGTGTGGTATAAGTATATCTTCACGTGTGTATTAGCCTTCTACTTATATAGTACAAAAAACAAGAGAATAACTTTTATGATATTTTTTTAGATTCTCCTGTATTCAGTCATTATATCAAATTTCAATTAAATTCGAAGTCAAAGAATAATGCCCTCTCAAATTCATTTTCTCTACTCACAATAATTCGATTCCTTATTATTTAAGAGCCATTAAATTCTTTACCCCCAATCCAACAAGTAAATTATTGAACTAATTCCAGGCTTAAAATTTTTAAATATTGTAAAAAGTGACCTAAATTTTTAATTATTTTGGGTCAACTATAAAAATAATCATTAAAACATGTTTATAATTTTGTTTTGGTCACTGAACTATTAATTTTTTCAACTTATTCATTCAACTTTTTAAAATCAAACATTTTAGTCACTCTTCTATTAATTCCCATTAGACGAGTGACAAAAAGCCAATGTGGATATTTTTTATTGACCTAATGTTAAATTTAATAGTAAATTATAAAAATAGTCACTTTTGTTTACCTCAGATTACACTTTAGTTACTTATATTTGAAATGTTATATTTTAGTCATTTACGTTAGCGTTTGTAACATTTTAGTCACAGAGCAGTTAATTGTCGTAAACGATGTAACAGTAAGCTGACTTGGCAAGTTAAATCATCATTTCAAACAAAAATTTTAGGTTAAATTATACAACTGGTCATCATATTTTTTCGTTTTGAACAATTTAATTTTTTTCTTTTATGTTATTTTAACTTTTTTTTTCTTTTTTCTTTTTCATTATCTGTTTTCCTCCATTCTCTATCGCTTTTAACGTAATTTTTCTATATTTTTCATTTGTTAAAATTAGTCCCTATACTTTTTTTGAATAATTTAATTTTTCCTTTTTATTTTTTTTATTTTTTTTCTTCTTTCTCTTTAGTTTTAACAAATGGTAAACATAGAAAAACTACATTAAAGGAGATGGAGAATGGAGGAAAACATAGGAAGAACAATAAGAGAATGAAAAATAAGTTAAAATGACATAAAAGATAAAAATTAAATTACTCAAAACGAAAAAATATGAGGACCAATTGTATAATTTGACCTAAAATTTTTATTTGAAATGATGATTTAATCACGTCAGCTTACCGTTACACTGTTAAACGACAATTAATGGCTTAGTGACTAAAATGTTATAACATATTAACATAAGTGACTAAAACGTAACATTTCAAATATAAATGATTAAAATATAACTCGAAGTAAATAAAAGTGACTATTTTAATAAATTATACTAAATTTAACCATGGTTACACATTTTGTATTCTAATTCTAAAAAAAATTTAAAAGGAAAATATTTAAAAAATAATCATTTTATTGGGTCAGCTGCGAATCTTTTACATATACACAAAACTTGATCTCAACCGACCCCCACACCCACCCACCAGTTACCGATCATTATCAGTGCCTTTACTTCGATTATTTGCAATCTCTTCCCCCAAATCCCTCTTCTCTAAAATCCACTCTCAAAATCCATAAAAAAAAACCCCTAAAAAGGGTGTTTGATTTTTTTCCCGATTTTCTCCGATTCGATTTTGGAAAAAAAAAACAACCGGAATCGCCGCTTCGATTTCAAAATTCTTGTTGAATTCGGGTTTTCAAGAAAAAAAAAATCCTCGAAATAATTTTACACAGGCCGTTCGATTTTGATTCTCTATTTCTAACCCTTTTTCGTTACCGCTGCGGAGGTTTCTTCTTCGTAGTTGTTCATCTTCTTCACAGAAGAAATCAAATTCAAATGAGGCATTTTTAGTATTTTTTTTTGATCGGGGAGGGAAAAAAGTCAACGTGAAAAAAAAGTGGAGGGTTTTTAGAGCGATGTTGGGTGAGATTCGCTGTGGGTTTAATGTTGAAAGTTGTTTCTTCCATTTAGCTGAATGGCATCCTTTGCAATATCATAGTTGATTAGGGCTTCAGGCCTTTAAAAAAAATCAGGTAATTTGAATTTAGTATTGGATTTTAATTATGTTAGGGTTTCGTTTGATTGTTTGGTTTATTGCTTTTTTTCTTTCTTTCTAATTTTACTGTTTCGAATTGTGCGAGTCAATTTATATTTTAATGAGTATTGGAATTATAGTAGCCGTTTACTTTTTATTTTCTTTTTGATTTGATGCTGGAGCTTTCTAATTATTTTAGGTTTATTGTTAAATGTTCGAATGTCTTATCGTCTGTTAGGGTTATTGGTTATGTTTAGGGTTTAAATCTAGGGTTAGTAATAGAACTTTATTTGCTAGAAAGCGTATAACTTTACCTGCAAGAAAAGCCTAGTATAAATAAGTTGTAAGTTTTACGGTCAACTTGTATATTCAATCTAAACCACACTGATTTTTGGTAGATATTAGTAGTGAAAGAAGGGAGAATGAGCTAGAATGTAGGGGAGAGAACTAGAGGGAGGAAGGAGAAGGGAGGAGCGAGTGAAGAGCAGAGACAGGGATATGGATGGTGAAAGGAGAAGGGAGAAGGTGCATGATAGGAGTTGGGATATGGAAGCAGATAGAGATAGGAAGAGGGAGAAGGAAAGAGATTGGAGCAGGGGTAACGACAGAGAAAGAGATGGGAAAAAAGGTAAAAGGAACTAAAGAATGGAACCGAAAGCAGGAGAGGGAAAGGAGAAGTGACAGGAGTAGGGATAAGATGGGAATATTGAAGTTGAAAATGATGGCTATGGTGATTAAGATAGGTATAAGAAACATACACAATCTAAATGGTGATGGCTATGGTTGATGGGTAATTTCATATGTGTTTCTGTCAGCTCTAATGCATGATTTTTAATACTTTTGAATGATTAAATGAAAAAAAAGAAACTAGCTTTTTGAATAGAAACGTGCATAAATTTTGTTTTTGAATGAACAATTATGTCTGTGTGTTTCAATTTAGTCATTTACTAATTTGTAATAAAATATTATATCTCTTTATGTAGTATATAGATGTATTTGAGATTTCCTTAATCTTAACCAGAAAATTCCATGGGTAGTTTTGTGATAGCTATAGGTGGTCTATTGACCTAATCTTATGCTCACTTTTTCAGGTTTTAAGATTTGTTGTTCGTTGCTCTGAGGCTTGAGAGCTGCAATACTACCTTCAATGTTTTGAGTGTTTAAATGTTTAGTAAGAGTGTTTCATTTGCTAGAGCAATGGGGTGTTGTGGTTGCTTCGGCTTCACTGCAAGGCCCAAACAAACGTCCAGGCCCAATTGTAGATCTAACTTTAAAATTTCCCGGGAGTTTTTGTTAGAAGAAGAAATAGAAGAAGATGATGATGATGATGATTGTTCATATTACAGTGAGGTTACTAACACTGTTCATAGAGATGAAGTGGAGTCTATAGGTCGTGCCAAGCGTTCTGAAGAAATTTTGAGGTTCAAACTTGACAATGGCTTGATTTGCAGGCAATTTCCTGTCAAGGAAACCAACAGGATTGTCCGGTCAGAGGTAAGCTTAGAAATGAATTATTATACCTCCATTTGTAGTGAACTATTATGACATATGATGGCTTTCTTCTTTATTTGGCCACAATATTTTATCTCTAATATGGGTGCTGCATAATCATTACTATCTGTATCGATTTTACAAATTGTAATTATGCATAAGTTAGATGACTTGTCACTTTATGCCAACATTAGTGTTGTCTTGTCGATGTACTTTAGCATGTGAGATAACTTGTGTGCTTTGTATTCTGGAATTACACCAGTAATCTTCATTTCATTTTGTTTTTAATTCTTGTACTAATTTAGTTTTGATTCTTGACTTCGTTATCAGGATGAAAATGGGAATAAGATGATTAATGAGTATGTGAGGGAATACAAGATTGGTTCTGGTAGCTATGGAAAAGTGGTGAGGAGATTATTGAAAGACAGTGGTATATAATTTGCTTAAAGGATTTGAAATTTACCTGTTTTGATTGCTTTTTTGGTAGGTTCTGTATCGAAACAGCATAGATGGGGGACACTATGCTATTAAGGTTAGTAGTTTGTTTCAATACGAAGTGTTCCCCTTGAGGGTAAAAATAGAAGTAACAAATCAGAATGAGTGTTTTATGGCTTTTCTATGCTGAATTTACTTGGTTACTTTCAGGCTTTATTTGGAGCCACATTTATTGTTTATTAACAAAATTGAAGCATTTAATATTAATTGTTAAAATTTTATGCCAAATTATGATTCTACCTTTCAATCATGAGTAATTTTTATATTTAAATTATAGGCTTTTCATAAGTCTCATTTGTCAAAGCTGCGAGTTGCTCTTACAGAGACGGCACTGACTGATGTTCTTCGTGAGGTATTGACTTGATTTATATATTTCTGATGTAATCACTCATATGTTGGATCAGATTGCTTTCTCTTCTCTCATTTAAAGGCTATTATCCATTTTTATTTTTACTTCAAAAAAATTGGAAGTAACTCAGGTCTCTAACTCTAACTCTAACTCCTTTCTTTTTTCTTCTTTAAATGAAAAGTCATTAATGGAGAAAATGACTCAGCTCATTGTTGGTTTAACATGTTATCGGTATTTTTTTCCATCCATGAGGAGGTGGGGAAACAACAGAGAATTTGTAACACTATTTGTTTAATTTCCTTGACAAAACAGAGATGTTGGAAGAATTTTAAGGATTCTACTTTTTTTGTGGAGAGAGCTACCTGAACTTCTACCTTTTATTTTGGATGAGTGCCCATGTTTATCTGATCCATTTACCTTGCAGATTCTAATTATGAAAGTGTTGGAACATCCCAATATAGTCAATCTCATTGAGGTGATTGATGACCCTAGCATGGATCAATTCTACATGGGTATTTATATTTCCTTTTTTTCCCTTAGTGATGTGCTTAAATGAGTTACTGTCATTATTGACTGCCTGTACCTTTCTCTTTGTTCAGTTCTTGAGTATGTGGAAAGCAAATGGGTTTGTGATGGTTCTGGTCCTCCTGGAGGCATTGGTGAAGATACTGCTAAGAAGTATGTGCGAGATATAGTATCTGGACTTATGTACCTCCATGATCATGTATGATTTAAAAACCAACTTTTGTGAATGGTTTCATTTTTTCTTGCATTCATTTTTTAATAAATCTTTTGTGAATGGTTGTGTGATAGGCCCCAACTAATTTCTTTATTAGATAGATATGATAAAGAAGAAAGTGTGCTGTTTTTTTTTTACCTATGATATATATATATCCATACTTGTTCAATACCTTGTGTTTTGATACCTTATGTTTTGATGTTCTGATGATGAAGGCTTTTATCTTAGAATTCTACTTATTTACCCTTGGTACTGTGATGAAAGTTTGCACATGCTCCCATGAATTTTACATTGTATGTGGAACATCTTGTTCACGGTGACGGACGATAAAATCATTTGTTGTTAACTTGCTAGTTTGCTGTGCTTACTTGTGTTGTTTCTTCTAAATACAGAACATTGTGCATGGAGATATAAAACCTGATAATTTGTTGATTACTAGCACGGGTACGGTGAAGATAGGGGATTTCAGTGTCAGCCAGGTTTTTGAGGTAATGGTTTTACTTCAGCTGTAAATTCCCTCAAATTTCACTTGAATGAGAGTGTTAAAGTGTAAACGGTCTCCTGTTTGAACCTCTTCTTTCATCTTTTCCTGTTTATTATTGCAATTATAATCATGTGAACCGCAAATTTTGTTAATAGTCTGTTCTTCTAAGATATGAGCCAAGTGCGGAAGGGTAGTGTGCATGTATACCGGGTAGATTGCGTGCAATTGTTTTGGTTAGTTTAAAGTTTAGTGCACTGTAAGTTTGTATGGCTTAGACTTGAAGGCTTTGCTTGGCTGAGCAGAAAGAAAATTGAAAAGATGGAAATGTAAGAGTAGAAAAATAGAAAGCAGTTTATCTTTTCTTTCCTTTGGTGTGCTTTTGGTAGGAAAGATGGAAAAATCGAAAGAAAAGTAAAATTTCTTTCCTTCCAGTCCTTGGTAAAGTTGAAAATTGAGATAAAAGAAAATAAAATAAAATATGGTTTTTTAATTTTCTCTTCTCTTATCATTTCAATTTGGAATGATTTGATTTTATCCATTAGGATGGAAAATGAACATATTTCCTATTTTCTTTCCTTTTTCTTATTTTCTGTTCTCCTTTTCTGGTTTCTATTTTTCCGTCCAACCAAGTACACCTGAAAAGATTTGCTTGAAGTTTTCTAGTAGAACTTTGTCCTTGTTTGTTCTCATTTTTCATGCCTCTCATTATTATTGCATCTTTGTCACCGTCGAACTTTTAAATCATGTTTAGTTCTCTGTGGAATTAAGTTGTGTATTTACTGTTTCAGCAGTTTTTTTTAATTTCTGTAGAATGACAATGATGAGCTTCGCCGTTCTCCCGGGACTCCTGTGTTTACCGCACCTGAGTGTTGTCTAGGTCAGTTTTCCCTCTGTTAGCTGAAACTTCACTCTAGGATTTCATGGAGATAGAGAATATTGTTTATGTTTGTTTTTACGAAGCCCAAGATCAACCAACAGGTTCAGTATATCACGGAAAAGCTGCTGACACGTGGGCTGTAGGAGTTACCTTGTACTGTATGGTACTTGGAAAATATCCATTTCTCGGTGAGACACTACAGGATACATATGAAAAGGTATCAAAGGCTTGCATAAACTCTCTCGCTTCATCTTTCTATCTCTCCCACGGCCAACAAATACATTATTCATTTTCTTCTTGCAGATTGTTAATAGCCCTTTAATCCTGCCGAACGACTTGAACCTAGAGTTGAGGAGCTTACTAGAAGGACTTCTTTGCAAAGGTTAGCGAAATATTTCTTTATGATTTCGAGGCTACCATCTATTTCTCACTGGGCTTTACTGTTCTTGGTGATCATGAGAATGTTAAAACCATTTTTTTTTCAGACCCAAAAGAGAGAATGACTTTGAATGATGTAGCCAAGCATCCTTGGGTTATCGGAAAATATGGACCGATACCCCAGTATATGTGTTGGTGTAAGCGCAACAATACTGACGATGGGCGGAATCCAATACGAGGAATGATGATACTCAATGGTAACTAACTCATCTTCTGCTTTTGAGAATTTGCTGTACAGTAAACCAAAAAGAAAAAGAAAACTCGGGCCTCCATTTTCGCCCGGTTACTCCCTTTTTAATGCATGCGCCGGAGAACCAAAGACCGATATGAAACAGTAGTGTTTGTTTCAGGTTTTATGATAAGATATATAGTAGGGAAATATTTGTGCAAAAAGTGATTTTGTGAGATTTGTTATCATAGCTTTGGTTTGTTTTTTTAAGATTCCGAGCTTTGGCTTGTTAAGGTTTGTATGAGTGTTTTCTCTCAAATATATTGTACATTAAACCAAATAATTTACTTGACAAGCAAGTGCTTATATTTTTGTGAGAGTGGGTGTTTTCCAACAAATTATTTATTGGAGTTGATTGTAAATGTCCTTAAATTATGGGTTAAATTTTAAATATATTTTAATTTTAATATACATATACTAACAAGTGTCGAATGTGCTGGTAAAGTATATTATACTCTGGGTTGAATTTGAATACGACAGAAGGGGACAATGGAAATTTGACTTCTATCATTATGAAAATGTATTATTTCTTGCTTATTAATGATTGAAAAAAATGTATATTTATATTTTGTACTTATCATCATCGTTATGGTTGTTAAAATTGGACTATGAAAATTATTTTAAATCGGTCAAAGTTTATAAAAAAAAAAAACCTGATTAGAATAGGGAAAGGAATGATATTTTTATATTTTGTTTTTTATTTTTAACTAAAAAAATTGATTTATTTTATTTGTTTTTGGTTCATTGTAATATTTGATTTTCAAAAATATAGTTTTAATTTTTTTCTTTAATATTTAACTTTTTAATTATCATCAATTTGAGGCTAAGAAAATGTCAGAAATGCTCACTAATCTCTTTTAAGATTTATTTATTAAAAAGAAAACCTTATTATTTATGAGTTAATTTTTATTTTTTATCTTTGATTTTTTAAAATTAACAAAATTTAACAATTATTAAATTAAATTATAAATTATGCATAGCATATTTTTTATTGATATATATAAATAAACTTATTTTAAGCTTAAGGTATAATTAAAATTATAAAAAAAATGTATTATCTAATTAAAAGATTCAACAATTTATGAGAAATTTAGTAATCTTATAAGGAATTCGATAATTATTTAAGAAATTCAATTTTCTTTTACCTTACCATAGAAGTGTATATGTATCGAGTAAGGTCTAGGCATGATATTAATATATTTTATGTTTATTTAAGTTTGACTGATCCAAAATATCGACTTAAAATTTTGTTTAAATATATCTCTATTTTTTAAAGTTATATCTATATTATTTTTAATTTAATAATTTTTTATAGAGCTGTTATTTGATACGTAAGAGTTTTTTAGACTTTGTATGCAGGTTGAGAATGTAACAAATGTCATGTTTATTAATATAATTTTTTTTACTACACCCTGTAATATACTTGTCAAAGCCCTAACCCACTCCTCGAGTCTAAAAAATTTTATTAACAATATATCAAATAATTTTCTTTTTATATATGGTTATTTTAACATTTTATTTAAAATTTACATTATAATAGTATTATAAATTTAAAATTTATATGTTATAAATTATATAATATATAAAAATAACATAATATAAAATATTATAAATTTAAAAACTAAATCGAGCTTTGTTAAACTCAAACTTTAAATATACAAATCTTAGCCCAATTCATAATTTAAATAGCTCTATTTATTTTTACCCAACCCCATTTCGAATTTAATATTTCTACCCACTAAAGTGAGTAACAAAATCACATATATATATATAGGCACCCACAAAACCCTACTTCTCCCCCATTTACTCCACCTTTGAAAGAAGCTTCTAGTTTCTCTGTTAAAAGCAACAAAATCAAAACATGGCAAAGCGTTTAATCCCTTCATTCAATCGCGTTTTGGTCGAGAAAATAATTGCTCCTTCTAAAACCACTTCCGGAATCTTACTTCCCGAGAAAACCTCTAAGGTTAATAATCATCTTCCCATTTCATTGATTTTTTTGGGTTTTTTTTTATTTTTCATCTAATTTCGTTCAATATTTTTTCAGTTGAATTCTGGGAAAATCGTAGCAGTTGGACCTGGAGCACGAGACAAAGATGGGAAATTCATCCCACTTAATCTAAAAGAAGGAGACACTGTTCTTTTGCCTGAATATGGTGGCACTGAAATCAAGCTCGGTGAAAAAGAGTTAGTCTCTTTTTTTAAAAAAAAAATTGTTTTTGTATTTTCTCATCGTTCTTCAATGTTGAAGCTTTTACTTCAATTTTGATGCAAATTTGGCTCATTCATGCGTTAGATAAGTTAGGGTTGATTTTGAGCTAGACTCCTATGCATTTGTTAGACTCTGGGCTTTTAATTTTCAAACTTGTGAAGTTCTGGTTTGAGGATTGTATCATTTTGGGTCTCGGATCTCTTCGAGTTCTAGTTGGGGCTCAGTATTCAGTTTTGATATTGGATTGGTTCGATTGAGTTTGGGTTGAAATATGCAGATTTAAATTTTTGGGGTTATTTTGGTTTTTCAGTTCCTTTTGAGTTTATGTTTTCGGGTCTAACCATTTGGGGTTTAGTTCACTCTAGATTCGTATAATTTCAAGTTTGTTTTTGTATATTCTCATTGTTCTTCTGCAATGTTGAAGATTTTACTTAAATTTTGGTGCAAATTTGGCTCATTTATGCCTTAGACAAGTCCGTGTTGATTTCAAGCTCGATTTATATGCATGTGTTAGATCCCAGGCTTTCCATTTTCGGGTTTGGGTCATTCTGGTTTGAGGATTAGGTTTTTCGTGATAAGTAATTATAGGATTGTATCATATTAGGTTTTTGGTCATTTTAGCTTCGGGTTGTTTCGTGTTCTAGTCGGGTTTGGTTTAGGATTGGTTTGATTTAGTTCAGGTTGAAATATCGGGTTTTGAAGTTTTGGGTTATCTTGGTTTTCAATTCCTTTTGTTTGGATCACTGGGTTTGAAGTTCATGTTTTTCGGGTCGAATCATTTGAGGTTTAGGTCACTTAAGATTCATATCGACTTAGGTTTGCTTGATTCTAGTTTTGAGGATTTTTTTTTGGGTCCAGTCATTTTGGATTTATATATAAAAGAGTAATTTAAAGATCTAACTCGTGAGTGGTGTCAATTGAAAACTTAAAAAAAAATCATTTGCACTTCATCAATGGTTTAATCAACCATTCTGGTTTATATCATTTTGGGTTTAGGCCGGATTGAGTTCATGCCTATTTGGATTTGGCTTGCTAGGTTCAGGTTGTTAACGTTTTATAATCAAGTTGGATCAGATTTGATTCGAGTTGATCAAATAGGAATTTTGGGTTCTCTAATTTATGCCTCTGTCTTTGTTTACTTATGAGCTTAGAAAATGTTTTTCTTGATGATGTTTGAATTGGATTGGACCGGCAAGTCGAATCGGGAACCGGTTTGGAGAATGGCATTGAACCAGTTGGATTGGACTGGTTGAACTGACGATTGAACTGGATTTTTTAATAATATTTTAGTTGAATTGATCGGACTGACAACCGGTGGTCTGACCAGTTCGATCACTGGTTTGGTTATGAAAACATTGGTTTTTTTTTTTTTTTTGCCTTTGTTTAGTTCTATCAACATCTTTACTAGTTTATTTATTTAGAATGAACAGTCCATGGGGGTGAAAATGCAAGTTATCTAAGTTTTACATTTTTAGATATTTTACACAAATGGTCCTTTGCCTTTTGTAAGTTTTTTTAATTATAAGCTCATTGCTTCTTTGAACTTTGATTATTTTCAGGTATCACTTGTATAGAGATGATGATATATTGGGAACACTTCATGAATGATTTCAAACACTGCCAACTTTTGAAGAAATGAAACATTGATTCAAATGTGTTGTGTTAGGCTCTTCTAGAACAACAACTACAACAAATGGTTTGTCTTTTTGGACTTTGACCTTGTTTTTGTTTTTAAGACAATTATGGATAAGCCATGTTTTCAAGCATCCAATTTTTGATGGAACCATCAATAAAATGTTTCCTAGCATCTTCCCTCAACTATATATATATATGAACTTTCGCTAATGGCATGGTGGTTGGTGGTTAGGGATGTTATTCCATAGAACTTATTCTAGTTCAAGTTTTTATTTGAGTACTAACCATATATATATATATGAAGTTATTGTATTCAATTTTATTAATGAGAAAAATAAAACATTTTCCTTAATTTTATTTAGAGATAAATTTCAAGTTTTTGTAAATTTTGATCTATTATGCAATTTTATAATAAAATTTTGATTTGATTAATTTTTTTTATAAATTATTAACATAATTAGTGATATAGCATCATTTTATGTTTAAAAATTGCATATAAAAATAATTATGTTTCTTTAATATAAAAATAAATTGATGTATTTATTTTTTAACATGTATATGATTGAATTAAAATTAAAGTTTCATATATACATTTGAATCACAATTAAAGTTTCATATATAAAGTTTAATATTAAAATTTATGTATCAAATTGTACATTTGGTCAAAATTTATCCCTCTAAAAAATATTATTCTATGGAATTTTAACTAATTATTCAAAGATAAATGATTTATAATAAATATTACATAATTAAATATTTAATAGGTCAAAATGTATGAAATCAATATAATTTCCAAATTTATAAAAATAATGTTTTAAACTTAAATAATGTAATTAAATTTGAATATAATTGGTAATAATCCCAATTCTAAAAAGGTATATAAATAAAATCACTGCATAATCATATATGGCTTATGCTGTAAAACCAATATCATTATGGTGATTGCAGTAAAATACAGCGTTTTGATCTCAGTAAATGTGCCCTCTCAATGCTAAACCTGGCCTTTTGAGTTAAAAAAAAATTATACAACATAAAGAACTTACAACAAAACTTTTTCATCACAAATTCACCCCATTTTCTTTTTTACTGTTAAGCAAAGATCAACAGTTTGTGAAAATTACCAGCTTCATCTCTGTTTTTCACCTCTGGAGGATGTTTTTTTACACCACATTCCTGAAATGTATGTAAACACCAAAGAGTAACCATCATCGGCATTCGATTCATTCAATGTCTTCTTTTTTTTAAACTATGTTACCCCTACTATTCATTTTTGTCTAAAATGTCTCTGTTCGCCACATACTCAGACATGAGTATGAGGGATGATTATACCCGTGTTAGATATGTACGTGTATGTGCAAAGAGAAGAAGCATCTCCATACCCGTACATACACATACATATTTGAAACAGTTATTCTCTGTTTTTCCATTTATTTGGAGAATCATGCCCCACACTCATGTTCGAGCATGTGCTGAACATGAACTCAGGCATGAGTTTTAGGAGCATATCGTTACATTTATTTTGCGTTCATTTTGTCTAAAATGCTGCAAATGTCCAGCACATACTCAGACATGGGTAATGGAGGTATGATTCTCCAAACAAATGGAAAAAACCGAGCATATACATTCAAAAGGAAGGGATATTGAAGCAAGTGAATATCGAAGATACATGTGTAAGAAGCAAGAGAAGAAGCATGTCGGCACATTTATCGTTTATGTTGCCTTTACGTAGGCAATGGAAACTATTTGGCACTCCTCATGAATAAGTTGGGACTGAGCAAATGAAATGCTCAAGGGTTATAAAGACACTAGGGTTAAATTCGGAAATCGTTGAAATTTTGGGTGGAATGACCTACTAGAAACAACGTTTGTTAAGTTCACTGAAGCTTCAACCTATGTAAAAAACCAGCTAGATTCTTATTTCCCAGTTTCAAATAATTCAAATCTCACATGGGGTAGAATGGCTAAACCGTGCTCTTTACGTTGAATCTCCAAAAATATAACGTTCAACAAAAACAAGTTGAGGAGACTTTATTCGTTAGAGAGATAAGAATAACAGGATCTGTGATCTTGTACCAATCAAATATGGGTATAAACATTAGTTGACTTACAACACCATTCTGTATTCTAACAGGTAACAGTCTTCCTATGCTATTCGGAGCAATACATATGAAGAAGAGAACCTATGTTATCCCACTCTAAAACGGTACTATAATCGTTCAACCTCAACAAGCAAGAACTAAAAACAAGACCAACAAAAAAGAAACCGAGCTACCAGATTCCTTAAAACATTAGAAGGTACATAAGTACCTCAGCCACCAATGTGTATCATCGGTCTATTTGCTGTCTTTGCAATGTCAAACATCCCGGCGTGCGAAGCTTTCTTCCTCTTTACCTGAACCAAAGAAGGAATAACGTATACGTATATAGTACAAGCCAATAAAAGGAAATGAAAGAAGACTTGGATCGATTCTTCCGTAACTCGAAGCAACAATGAACAATCAACTAGCCATATCACTCATTTAAAAAGCAATAAAACTCCATCAAACCCTCTCCCTGATCTCGGAAAACGAGAGAGCATGATAGTCAAAATAATAGGCCTAAACAAAGTGTCATTAGGCAGAAAGCATACCGCTGTTCCAATTATTTCTCTAAGTTCCTCGTCACCAGCACCGGAACGAAGAGGATCTCTTAAGCTAACCTGAGAAGAATCATCACTAGTAAACATTGAAAGTGCAACTGCTATGCTAGTGCAATGAAGAACATATTGACATTGAACTTGAGATATGCAAAAGAATGACAACATATGCAGCAATAGCATAAGAACCGGAAAGAACCATCACCAGTAAACATCAAACCGCTATGCTAGTGCAATGAAGGACATATCACCATTAAAGTCGAGATATGCAAACAAATAACATCATATGCAGCAAATTGTGTAAGAACTGGAAAGAATCATCACTAATATACATCGAACGCTATGCTAGTGCAATGAAGAACATATCAACATTAAACTTGAGATATGCAAATGAATAATAAGTTAATAACAACATATGCACCAAATCGTATGAGAACCAGACTCACCTCAGAAGGACCAAAGAGACATACTTTTAAGTTGCCATCAGCCAAAAGTCTCAATCTATTACAACCAGCACAAAAATGTTTTGTCATCGAAGTAACGAAAGATACAGTACCCACATGGCCATCAATCTGGAAATTCTTTGCAGTCTCTGTCGGATGATCACACAACCTCTTTAAGGTCGGAAATTTCTTTGCCTATCAAGCAAGGTCAAACAAGAAACTGAGTTAAATTGTGAAAGTTTAGAAACAAAGCATAAAACAAGATCATTAGAACCGTACCTTACCACTGTATCCAACATCTCCGAATACGGAATGAGTTTCTTCACATTCCATACATTCCCATCAAAAGGCATGAACTCAATGAATCGAACATTAATTGGTTTATCAACAGTGAGATTGACAAAATCACAAATTTCATCATCATTGAATCCACGCATAACAACACAGTTAACCTAGAAAAAGCAAGGAAAAACAGACCCAAACACTTAAAAATCCAAAACAGAGCATTATATTGAAAACAGAGTTAAAAAACAGGGTATAAAATAGAACATACTTTTACAGGGTTGTATCCAACATCAATGGCCGCATTAATGGATTCAATAACCTTATGATGACCTTTACGCCTAGTCATAAACTCAAATTTCGAAGGAACAAGGGTATCTAAACTGATATTCAAATTAGTAATCCCACATTGTTTAAGCATTGGAAGCTTTTTAGCAAGGGTAATTCCATTTGTAGTGATAGCCAATGTTTTAAGCCCTTTCAAGCTCGATAAATCGGAACAAATATCGTGAATATCTTTCCGGACGGTGGGTTCACCGCCAGTGAGACGGATCTTATCGACACCGGAAGTAACAAAGAGGTTAGCTAAACGAAGGATCTCGTTGTGAGTGAGTAATTTTGGTGAAGGAGTAAGGTCTACCCCTTCTGCCGGCATACAGTATTGACACCGGAGATTACAACGTTCGGTTAAGGAGAGTCGCAGGTAAGTATGTTTCCGGCCGAACCCGTCGATTAACATATCGGAAATTTGATTCCCTTCTTCGTTATTAATTGGTTCTTTCGTAGGTTTAGAACCAAAATTCCTCTCCTTATCCACCTGATTTATAAAACAAAAAACAAAAAAAAAGCCCAGATCAATTCTCATAATCAAAGGTGATTTAGACGTTTATTTGTCAAATCACATAGTGATAAAAATTGGGTTTTCATTTTTGAAACAGAAAACAACAAAGAATTGACAAAAAGTGATAATAGAATACATACTAAAATACGTTTTTCTGGGAAAAAAATTGGAAGAACATTGAAGAAGAAGAAGAAGATACCGTGATTTAGACGTTTATTTGTCAAATCAAATAATGATAAAAATTAGGTTTTTCATTTTCGAACAGTAAACAACTATGAATTGACAAAAAATGATTATAAAATACATACTAAATACGTTTTTTTGGAATTTTTTTTTTGAAAGAATATTGAAGATTAAGAAGAAGAAGAAGAAGAAGAAGAAGAAGATACCATGAAGAAATTCAAGTTTCGAAAGGGAAAGGGCGTAGGCCAATTGGTGATTCTAGAGATGTAGCGTTTCATGGTAATGGCAAGGCAAATTGCAATTGAATTACTGAAACTTCATAAATGAGTAATCGGAACAAATATAAGCAGAGAGGCCAAACCAAGAGTCAGCAGCCACCAATGCAGCTCGTTGTTTATCCAATAGTAACGTATGCATTACATCGAACACTTCATCTGCAATTGAAAGATTCGTCTTAAATTGTTTCTTTCAATCGCGTACTTGAAAAGCTGTCACTGACATCTGTTGAAATAGCTATGAAATCGATTATATCATTAATTTTCGATTCTATTGATTTATATAATAATTTAATAATAAATAAATATAATTTTTAAGATTTAAAAAGTTTTTTAATTAATTCAATTAATGATTTTTTGTTCCGATAATTTTATCGGTGTCAAGTAAGATTTAATAGAGTCAGTTCAAATATTATCAAACTCGAGCTTAGTTTGAAATTTGGAACTTAATTTGAGCTCGATTAAACATTTATTTTTAAGCTTAAACTTGGGTTGAGATATAAATGAGCTACTCGAGCTTGAGCTCAATCAAGCTCGTTTACATATTTTTGTATTTAAGCTCGAATTCGAGCTTAAAATTGGCTTGATAATTAAACTTTTATAGTTAAAAAAAATTGTAGAAGAGAAGGGAAAAATAGATTTTAATTGGTGCAGACGGTATGAACAAAGAAAACTATATAATAACTATTTTAACAGCTCAATGATTTAAATGAAAATTTTAGAATAGTTCAGTAACTTATTTTGTAATATTTTGAAGTTGAGTGACTAAAATGTAAACTTATTAATAATTTAGTTACCTTAGGTGTAATTTACCCTAATAACGAGAACCCCTTTAAACAGAGAGATTGGGCCAATGAAAAAAATGGATATTGGATTGGGTTTTTTATTATATTTTTTTCTTTCTTTAACCCAAAACCCAACCCTAAAAACCCTAGGAAATCAATAATTTGGTTATCAGATTTGTTGAAACCCTAAAAATCTCCCCCCCTTTCAGTAAACCGCACCATCCTATCTTCCACAGTTCATAGGTACAGAGAGGTAAGCCTTCGCACACCATTTTTTTTAAATTTGCAAAAGTATTTTGGTTTCAATTAACTGTTTATTCATATGTGCTTTGGCTTTGTTTCTATCAGTTCTTTGAAATGAGGTGAATACTAGCTTAATTTCCATTGTTTTTTTTTGAAGTAATTGCTCAATTCATCACAGAAATTAAGGTGTTTTTTTCTTCTTTGATTTTATAGTCTTTTATTTTTCCAGTATTATAGTTTTGTGAGTATAGCCTCATTTCGTTGTTTCTCTCTTTTATGCTAATGTTCTGATCCGATCAATTTGAACCCAAACTCGAACCGACTTGAACATGTTTTATCAGAACTTGAAGTGAACCGAGCCTGAAATTTATCTGATATTGAGATTATCCGTACCGAAATTGGCTTGAACTTGAAATGAACCGAGCGAATATCTTGAAAAGACCCTAATTTGGAGTGATCATAACCTGGAAATGATTGAAACTAGTAATGATCTTAGCTAAAACCGAGTTTCAGTCACGAAATTAATTCAAACCTGAAGTGATTGGAATTGAAATGATTCAAAAATTATAAAACCCAAAACCGGTAATACTCGGAGACTCTTGTGTTAGGAGTGAGATTACATTTTGCCCCCAATACTAAAAAAATGGGCAAATTAATGCAAATTGGTCATCCAAAATGGATGGAAATTTTAATAGAAGGATTAATTTGCTCTTTGATTTAACGTAGAAGGATTAATTTGCCCATTTTTAAGTGGAGGGGTAAAATGCAATCTGACTCTTAGTATAAGGGACTCCATGGTACTTCTACAATCCAAACCGATATGGTTCAGATTGGGTTGATTCAAAACTAACATTATCTGTCCAATTGACATGTTTAGTTGCATGTATGCATTTGCTGGGAGTGTGCTCAATTTGGTTTTTTTAAGTATTTTGGAGTATCGCATTTATTATTCATGTTTGAATATGCATTGGATTAAAATATTTTAAGGAAAACAAGAGTATGGGCAACATTCGTTAAATCTTTATTACTTGTTTCTTGATTTGGTTTTGATATTATGTTGACTAGAGATGGGTGAGGAAGTCAAGGCTGTGATTCCTGAGTCGCTCCTGAAGAAGAATAAGAGGAATGAAGAATGGGAGCTTGCCAAAAAGCAGGAGCTTGAAGCTGCAAAGAAGAAGAAAGTCGAGAACCGCAAGTTGATTTTCAATAGGGCTAAGCAATATGCAAAGGAGTATGAGGCTCAGGTGGTGTTCTATTTGGATTTATGTAAAATTCGGTTTTATCTAATCCTAAATGCGTCTGAATCTCTTATTGTGTGGCCTGTAACTCTTAGGAGAAAGAGTTGATTCGATTGAAGCGCGAGGCAAAGTTGAAAGGAGGATTCTATGTGGATCCGGAAGCTAAGCTTTTGTTTATCGTTCGAATCCGTGGGTATGTGTGACATTTCAATTTTTTTATGAATTTTGATTCTAAGTTTTAGATAGTAATATGTTGTGAATGTTTGTTTTTAGTATCAATGCCATGCACCCGAGGACGAGAAAGATTTTGCAGCTCTTGCGATTGAGACAGGTAGTTTACCGCATCTTTTTCCTAAACTAAGAGGCATATGGGTCACAAGAATCAATTGACCGACCTTTCCCTGTTTGTTAAGATGTACGATTTTGATATTTTAGTGAAGTTATTTACGTGCTGATGTTTGATATATTTTGTTTAAAGTTAGTTAGCTTATGGGATGTAGTTTGCATGGTTTGAAGTTATTGGTACTTTAGGTGGTTTTTCATTCTGATAGCACAATTCGGAGTTGAAAGTTGTGGTCTATTTTGCTCCAACTCTTTATTTTTCTTGAAATACCTGTGTCCGACCTGTATATGGAAATCAGTATGGAGATATGATTCTCCATACACGGAAATCTTGGAAAAAATTGAACATATCCAAGTTTGAAACACACCCGAGCTTGAGTAATACAGGTGACGGTAGCTTCTTAGCAAATACTGAACTTACTCTCGAACTTTCTTGTTCTGTTATGCCTCTTCATTGTCATTCTAACTTTGGGTCATTCTTTCCAAAACCATATTGGAGAATAAAAATCTGAAATCTAAATTGTCGTGTGTTTGCTCTTACGAAATGCAGATTTTCAATGGTGTTTTCCTTAAAGTAAACAAGGCAACAATGAACATGCTTCACCTGGTTGAACCTTACGTTACATACGGGTATTGTTTGCTTTTCCCGTTTCCTTTTGTTCCCTTATTGTAATCCTTACACGTACTTGCCATATCTTATTTTTCATTAACGTATGTTTCTAGATACCCTAATCTCAAGAGTGTGAAGGAATTGATTTACAAACGAGGTTTCGGGAAGTTGAATAAGCAGAGAGTCGCTTTGACTGACAATGCAATCGTTGAGCAGGTCTGTATCCTTTTTCCATTTACCTAGTTTTGCATATCAATGCCAAACGGTCATTAACCATGCTTGTTGATTGGGAACTAATCGCAGGCGCTTGGCAAATACGGGATCATCTGTGTCGAAGATCTCATCCATGAGATCATGACAGTGGGTCCTCATTTTAAAGAGGCCAATAACTTCCTTTGGCCTTTCAAGTTGAAGGCGCCGTTGGGTGGTTTGAAGAAGAAGAGGAACCATTACGTCGAAGGAGGAGATGCCGGTAACCGGGAGAATTATATCAACGAGCTGATTAGAAGAATGAATTAAAAATTGGTATTTTTTTCGTTGTTAAATGGTTCGATTTCGTATTTAAATTTAATTTTATTAGAAAGTTAGAAACAATTATCTTAAAAAGCATGAAAATATTTCAATGGTACCAATATTCTGCTTTGTGACTTTGCCTTGAGAAATTTTGTGGCTAGTACATTGAGAGGCACATTCCTTTTAGTTTTATTATTGACTTAGGGATTTTGTTCTCTTTTCTTTACATTATTAATAATATCAAATATGGTCCCTTTACTTTTTAATTATATGAAAATGTCAAATTTGAGGGACCAAAATTAAAATGACATAATTTGACACCTCAGCCTTTTTAATACCATTAGTTAGTCTAAATAGTTTATTCTAATTAAAATGTTCTCATTAATTAAAAGAATTGTTAAATTTGTCTATTATAAAGTCATTTTTATGTGACATAATTGTTGAGTAAGTATTTTTTTTTAAAATTTTAGAACGTTGCATTAACAAATTTAGTAGATGAATTTTAAATATTTTAATAAATTTTAAAATTTAAAAAATAAAAGAATTAAATTTTTAAAAACAAAAATATGAAGATTAAATTCTAAATATATAAAAAAGTATAGAAGAACTTACAAATTTTAAATATTTAGTTAAAAAATAATAACTCAACGCGAAGTGTGAGTAGAAATCCATTTTAATAAATGTAATGTTTTTAAATAAAAACAGATTTTTTAATTCATCATATTTAATAAACTTAATGTTTTTTAAATAAAATTTTATGTTTTTTAATTATTCATATTGGCTTCTACATCAATATTTTAATAGAAATAGTTTAGATTAATTAATGATATTAGGATAAACTACAACTCAAATAGTTCAACTTAAAAAGTCGTAAAATTCAAAAACTCGTAAATATGTCATTAAAATATTTAAATTTTTTTAATTAAGTCATTAAAATATTTGAAGTTTTTCATTTAAGTTTCTTAACTATTTGAAAATATTTAAGTTTTTGAATAATTGAGTGATTACTTTTATGCTAATTTTAAAACATGCCATTATTAACGAATTGGTGCCCAAAAAAATAGAATCGAATAGTCGGGTGATGATTTTATAAATTTTTATAATTGAGTGACAAAATTAAAATTTACTAATAACTAAGTAATCATTTTTGTAATTTTTTATAGTTGGATGAGTATTAGTGCAATTTACCCATGAATTTGAAATGGGGCTAAAAACTGAAACCTCTGTGATATTCAAATGAACTCAGCTCGGGGTTGAGGGTCAACGCTTTACCCTTCTCTCCATTTTTACCTTTTCTTTCAAAGTACAAAGCTACAAAATCAGCACAGTGAAATTCCCAAACAGAATCCATAAACTATAAGCATTTTAAAGGTGGGTTTTTGTTTTTATATATATATATATATCTGTGTGGCCATCTCTTATCGCTTCTTAGCGGTTACTCTCACCCATTTCGAAGAACCAAGCTTCCCCCCCCCCTTCCCAATCCCTTTTTATTTCAAGGTAATCTGATAAACTATTTTCTTTTCTTTTTTCGATTTTGTTTTCTAAATTTTCGTTTTAATTCTTGATTTTTTCTGTTCTTCATTTCTGAAATTTTGCTGGAACCAAATTTCCATTGTTTGATATTTTTATTTTGCTGCTCTGGGTTTTTTTCCCCCTTAATTTTTTTACGTATTTTCTTTGTTTTCCATTGATTTTAGTTAAGTTGGAGCTGAATTTGTTGTTGCTTTTAATCTAATTGTACCTATGTTTGATTCCTTTTTCGCCTTTGGTATTGAAATTCCCCTCTTTCTAGGGATTTGATGTTCTTGTTGGATTAATGTTCTGGCTATGAATAATTTCTTGTGTTAACCTTTGGAATTATTACAATGCATAGTATTTACTGTAAAATCTAAACCTAAAGACCTCAACCCTGAGATTCAGCTTAGAACTCATTAACTACTCTGCTCTATTATTTGCAATCCATCTGATCATTTGGTATTATTATAGAGTTATGATTATCTATCTTATTCAGATTTGTGATTAAGCCAAGGCCTCATTTGGTAATCGGTTTTTAATTTGCAGTCTGTCTGATCATTTCATGTACATGTCATTTTGGGTTTAAGTTTGAGGCTCGGTTTTTCGGGTCAACTCATTCCAGGTTATGGTCACTCAGTTTCTGGTCATTTTGGGATTGAGTTGTTTCAACTTGGTTTTGTGAAAGTTTGGGTTCGGTTGGATGGGTTTGGGGTGTTAATTTTTTATGGTCTAATCGGATTAGGTCAAGTTTGGATTTGGATTGATCGTATTGGATTTTCGATTCGAGTCAGAATTAACAGGTCTAATCTGAAATTGCTAGAATCTTATTTCACTTATGTTGTTAGTTTATTTGTGACATTGTTCCTTTTTGGTTTTGGCAGAATTCATTCCATTTGACATTGCATTGTTTTTGATTCAATGTCTAGATTGCATTCACCACCATTGGGATTCTCTTAATTTCTGTCCTGAACAAAGACCGGTTCAGCCTCGGGATAACCGTCAAAGTGCCGAAAACAGCGATGAACTCCGAGGAGAAAACTCTTGTCGAAATCATAGACGGCAATAACCAGATCGACCTTGCCAAGTACATAAACTATGTAAGTGCCCCTCAAGCTGGCGCCATAGCTACGTTTTCTGGCACAACACGCGACACTTTCGAAGGCAAAACAGTAGTGGAGCTAAGATACGAAGCATACGTATCGATGGCAATCAAGAACCTCAAGTCTATTTGTTCCGCTGCTAGATCATCCTGGGATCTCCATTCTATTGCGGTTGCACACCGTTTAGGCATAGTTCCAGTAGGAGAAACGAGTGTGTTTGTTGTCGTATCGGCTACTCACCGTGCTGATGCCCTAGACGCGTGTAAGTTTTTGATTGACGAGTTAAAGGCATCTGTTCCAATATGGAAGAAAGAGGTTTATTCTGATGGAGAGGTTTGGAAGGAGAATCCGGAATTTCTCGAGCGGAGGTTGGAACTCGGCAAGGATGTTGGCTGTTGCCAAAGGAAGATCGAGACCGCGGCATATGATAAAAAGAGTTGTTGCAAACCAAAGGTGAAGGTGGAAGAAGCAATAGATTGAACTCGGAGTTTAATTTGGTTCGTGTTGTCATTAAGGCATGATCTTCATTGTATCGATATCGGTTGTACCGGTCAGGAAAAAACCGAATTAGTATCGAAGTTGACCTAGTTCGGTTTTTGTTCGTCCATCTTAATATGTATGGAATTGTATCTAAGTGCTGTCTTTTATAATATTTTTCTCTTTTCTATGGGTTCATAATTTTTTTTTATCAAATCGTTTATATTTTCAAAATTTTATTCAAAAATAAAAATATGTTTATTAAATTAAGTTATAATTCAACTAATAATAATGCATTATTTTTTTTTATAAATATTTACTTTTTTATAGTTAGTTTTCTTTAATATAAAATATTTATAGTTTTGAATTTTGTATAATTTTATTGAGCAAGTTGATGGATATGAAATTATTACATAACAATTTATTTAAAAAAAACAATATTTCTTTTATTTTTAATAAGGAGAGGAAGTAGAAGTGTTTACAAGCTAAGTCGAGCCAACCCGAAACATAAAATTTCTATTCAAATCAAGCTCAAGTCAAGACGAGTCTAAATGTGTTGCGACCTAAAAATTGGGCACGGGTGCTAGTCGGAGTGATTATTAAAAATTAAAAAATAGTGTCTCGATTTTATTCGAAAAGGAGTCACCACCGATCTTTTTTTTTAGGTGTGATCGGACACCTAATAAAATCTTTTTTCTAGAAGAATTTTTTTTTTAACTTTTCTAAAGAAATAGGCAATTTAAGGTCCACATCAAAATCCAGAGAAAATTAGGGTCCGGGAGTCGGTTACGTGCGAGGAAGGTATTAGCACCCTTGCGACGCCCAAAATTGATATCTCGTTAAACGCATGTTGTCTTAATTTTCAAAAATACGAGTTCCATTTAATATTTAGTCGTAATCCGATTGAAATATGAGAACCTCTTTTTTAAAAAAAACACGAGAATTTTGAAGCGCAGTATTTCTTTTTTTTTAAAACGAAAGTTTTTTTAACACGGGAATTTTTGAAAACACGAGAATTTGTAAACACGAAAATTTTAGAAACATGAAAATTTTTAAAACACGACATTTTTTTGAAACACGGGAATTTTTGAAAACACGAATTTTTTTTATTCACGAGAATTTTTTTGAAACACGATTTTTCTTTAACAAATACCGTGTTTAACACGAATCGATGATATTCATCCCAATATGGCGATGAAACCATCGAACTAGTGTTAACTCAATTCAATTTAATATTTAATTGGGATTCTAATAAAACACAAGAATTTTTATTAAAATACGATGATTTTTGAATATTTTTTTTAAAAGGGCGTCCCGAATTTAACACGAGCTATCGATATCCACCCAACATAGCGATGAATTCGATGACTCGATGCTAAATCGGTTCGTTGCCTTATGCATTAAAATATTATTATTATTTTTTTAAAAAAATATGCAATTAAAATGACATAATAATATTTATGAAAACTATTTTTAAACATACTAATTTAAATTAAATAAAACAACATTTAAATACATTAAATAAAACAAAATAGATTAAAAAAATTACCCAAAAAGGCCCTTTTTCTTTTTTTCGGTTTGGGCCTCAGTTGGCCCGCTTCACTGCTGCAATCGGCCCGCTGGAGCTGCTGGTATATTGGGCCTGCACTGGGTCAAGTCCATTGGTGGTGGACTGCTGGTGGCTTACCAAAAATGGGCTGCTGTTTTTATTTTTTTTAATTACTTTTTAATTACTTTTTTTCTTTCTTTTTCTTTCTCTTTTTTTTTCTTTCTTTTTTCTTCTTCTCTTCTTCTTGTCTCAAAGCCTTGGCCCTTCTTTTTCACCGCTGTCGGTGTCTCCTAGGTGCGGTGGTTGGACGGTCGCCGGCGTTCTCCTTTCCCTCCTCTCTTCTTCTTCTTTCTTCACTTCTTTCTACTTTACTTTTTTTTGCTTGCTTGCTGCTATTTTCCTTTCTTTTGTTTATGCTTGCACATTTCTTAGCTTGACTTCGGCGAGGAGCAACGATGATCGTTGCATGGCGATCGTGGTGGCGTGTGTACGGTGACGGTGAGCGTGGGATCGGCCCATGGGAGTATTTTTTTTTGCTGCTGGAATTTTCTGCTATTTTTTTTTTTTGCTTTTGGTTGCCGAAAAAATCCCCCCCTCCCTTCTCTTCAATTTTTCTTTTTAAAAGCTCCAAATTTTGTCCTCTTTCTCATTGTTTGCAGGTAGTGGGTGAAGAAGGAGCAGCCACCCATGTTTATGGCCTGAAAATCTGGGAAGTGGGTGCCCCAAATCACGTAACTTGTCTGAAGGACCAAATCACAAATGCAGCAAAACTTCTGGGGCTAAATGTAATTTTTAGAAAATTTAGGATTAAAATGAAATTTAATAAAAGTTTAGGGGTCTAAGTGAAATTTAAAGAAAGTTTAAGGGTCAAAATGAAATTTAGGAAAAGTTTAGGGGTCAAAATGCAATTTTTATTTTTAAAATTTTTTTTTTGAAATTTTGAAAATTAAACACAAATTCTAGTCGGACAAAAATTTAGTGCTTATAAAATGTAGGCAATTTGACCCATGAACAAATTTTAGAAGAAATTTTATTTTGTTATTAAATTATAAGCTCGGTCAATAATATTAAAAATGTAAGTTCAAGGCTAATTAAAACAAAAAAAAATCAATTAGAAATAAGTTTAATATACTATTTGGTACTTATTTTTTTCTCAATTTAGTACTTAAGTTTGGCTTCAACATTTAATTTGATACCTAAACCAAATGATATCATTTGGTCTAATGAATATTTGACACGTGTGTTCTAGTAAAAATAACATAAGTACTTAATTAGGACAAAAAAAGTACTTTAGGTACCAAATTGAACATTAAAAATGCTTAATCGGAACAAAAAAAACACTCCAGTATCAAATTGGAAAAAAAATCAAGCACCATTTTGAATATAGAAGTTAAACTCAGGTACCAAATCGGAACAAAAAACTCAAGTACCAAACTGAAATATTGAAGCCAAAGTTAAGGTATAAAATATTATATTAACCCTAAAAATATAATGAAATCTAAATCTAAAATAAAATCGAAAATATATTATTTTCCATTCGTATGTTTAACAAAATATATTCATAGATTCACCAAAACCCCACGAAAAACCCACCATATAAATATACATACACATATACGTACACATATATTTCTTTTTGAAACTGGCAATGGATTTTCAAGTAGTGGTTTTAGCCGGTGGCAATTCAAAGAATCTAACTCCCCTTGTTTCCAAGGTTTTTTTTTTTGGCTTTCATTATCTAATACCCAATTCATAATTTCATTGATTTAAATTTTTTTTTCGTGAATTTGTTGCAGGAATTGCCTAAACCGCTGCTTCCGGTGGCTAACTGCCCTGTTCTTAACTACGTTTTGCACCAATTGGAACAAAGCAACCTTAAAGATCTAATTGTTGTAAGAAATAAAAAAAGGAATTTCCCTTTTTGTGTGATAGTTTAAAATTTATTTATGGTTTTAGGGTTTTTGATTTGAATTGTCTTGGGGGTGGTGAAAAAATAGGTGGTTGAAGGAGAAGATGCAGCTCTTCTCGTTGGTGCTTGGATTTCTGGGACTTTCATTGATCGTTTACATGTTGAGGTACTTAACACTTATCCTTTTTTTTTAAACAATTTTTTTTAAGGATTGTTTATAGAAACTATGCAACATTGTATTGCTTAATAAATTGCTTTTTTTCTGTTTTAATGAATGTTATTTACTTGATTGGAACAAATGTAAAGTACAATTCAAGTTGTGAAATTTGATTTTGAGAAAAGGGGAGTGTTTACAATCTGTGTTACTCGCACTTGAGGTGAGGGTTGGATACAGGTGTGTGTCCGAGACTGTTATGCTCAGTTTTTTAGGTTTTCTTTTCCATATATTTGGAGAATCATACTCCTATCTATGTCCAAATATGTGTTGATACGGATGTTGGATATAGGTACTTTATGGAAAATTAAGAGTTGAAGTGTTGTAGATTGCAACTGGATCACCTGTAAAGGTATTTCAATATTTCTGATGATGGTAAAAGTATCATGGAGGCCCTGTACTAAGAGTCAAGTTGCATTTTGCCGTCTTTACTCAAAAAAAGAATAAATTAGTCCCTATACATTAAATCAAAGAGCAAACTAGTCCTTTTAATTAAAATTTCATCCTTTGCCATTGTTAAAAACTGGTATGGTTGACAGAATAACTAGACAAATACACATAGCATGTCACGTGTACCTCATGTTGATGGACGGGGACCAGTTTTTAACAATAGAAATGGATGAGATATTTAACAGAAGGAGTAGCTTGCTCTTTGATCTAACGTATAGGGACTAATTTATTCATTTTTTGAGTGGAGGGCAAAATACAATCCGACTACTAGTACAAGAGCCTCTATGATACTTTTACCTTCTGATGATGCATAATATTCAGAAGCTGATTAGCATAGGAAACTATGGACATTCATCAACCATATTTCTTTTGGCTTTGGTAGAAAGGACCAAATATAGATGTAGTTAAATTTTGTGGAATGAGTTATAGTGCATGTTATTCCATATTTTTGAAATAGAGTTGCTTGAGCTCATTAACACTCATTTGTGTAGGATTTTTTAACTCATTTTAACTAAATTCTCATCAAGATTCAAGACTAAGAACAAGTTTGAGACTTTTAACTCTTTCTCGAATAGGAAATCCATGGAAACCTACCATGCGTGTGTTTTGTTACACAATTGGCTGCATGCTACATTCTAAGAAGGTTGCCTTTAACAATTACACCCGAAAAAATGTATTAGGGAAGCTTTTTTTTTTTTTTATGTGGTCTACTTAGAGACAATGGACAAGTTAATTATGTAAAAATAATGAAAATGAAGTTTTTTAATGAAGACTACAATTTAGAGGAAGCTCATCCTTCTAATCAGTTTCCTCTTTTTTGATTTTGCAGATTGCTGCAGTCCCTGAGGATATTGGAACTGCTGGGGCACTTCGGGCAATCTCACATCACCTCACAGCAAAAGACATTTTGGTTAGTACTTGTTTTTCAACAGCCTCTCAGTTCCAAAACCAGGGGTGAAGCCTGGAAATTTTTTTTTTGGGGGGGTGGGGGGAGTGCAATTTCACCATTATACTAACTTGTGATTTCCTAAAAACTAAAGGGACTATATAAGCAATTTTTCATTTTTGGGAGGCCAAGGTCACTGCCTGCCCCCCCTCCCTCTGCCCCTGTCCAAAATCAAGTAGTTTCTTTACAGCTGTCTCATGGCCATGCAGGTCGTGAGTGGTGATCTTGTTTCTGATGTTCCTCCTGGTGCTCTTGCTGCCACCCATAGGCGACATGATGCAGCAGTGACTACAATGCTTTGCTCTATTCCTGTTAGTGGACCTTTAGAGTCAGGATCCTCCGGAGGAAAAGATAAAGCCAAGAAACTAGGACGTTACAACATCATTGGACTGGACCCTAGCAAACAATTTTTATTACACATAGCTACGGGTTAGTTTCCATTGTTTTATTTATTTAACCTGCTACTTGTATTGGATCTTTATATAGAATCTCTTGATGCTTTATAGGAGCAGAAATTGAGAAAGATGCTCGAATTTCAAAGCGCATTCTCCATGCTGTAGGCCAGGTATTACTTTCCATCAATCCTTTTTCTTATTTTACGACTCATATGCAAGTGACGATGAATTCCTATATGGTGAAGTTGATTACTGATAGCATTGTGTGCTGCAACACACAAGTCTAGAGGCTCTGTTTCTTATATAGAAGGGGGTAAAAATATCATGGAGGCCTCTATACAAGGAGTCACGTTGCATTTTACCCCTTTTACTCAAAAAATGGCAAAATAGTCTCTGTACTTCAGATCAAAGAGCAAACTGGTCCTTCCGAAAAAGTTTTATCCATTTCTATTGTTAAAAACCAATCCCTGTACGGCAATATGAGGTACATATGGCATGCCACATGTTACTCTATGGTTATTCTATCAGCTAGTCAGTTTTTAACAGTACAAATAGATGAGATTGAAAATTTTAATAGAAATGACCAATTTGCTCTTTGATCTAACGTACAGGGACTAATTTACCTTTTTTTGAGTAGAGAAGCAAAATGTAATTTGACTCCTAGTACAGGGGCCTCCATAGTACTTTTGCCATAGGAGGGTCATCCTTTTTCCACCCATCTATCGATTTAAAGGCTACTGATGGCCAATAACTTAAAAGCTAAGCATCGACGTTCTAGTTAAACAATGGTGTGTTTTGTAATGTAGCTTATTGTGTTCGGTCTATCGTCTTATATTATAACTCTTGCATGTTGAAAATCCATCAAATGGATTAAAACTTGCTACATATTCTTTTTTTAACCTCGTTTTTGTTTTGTATTTTACATAGATGGAAATGCGATCTGATCTCATGGATGCTCATATGTATGCATTCAAGAGGTTGGTTCTATCCCTACTTGCTTCAAGATCAGCAGTGTCCTCGCCTTGTTTTACCCTTTATTTTTAATTACAATTCCGTGTCGTATTTCCACTTAGGTCTGTCCTGCAAGAAGTTTTAGACATAAAGGATACGTTTCAAAGCTTGAAAGAGGATGTACTTCCTTATCTTGTCCGGAGCCAGCTGGTTAGAATCACTACATGTCTCAATATTCAAAGGCTACATGTTGATCTGGATAATCTAAATTTGTTCCTAATTCTTTTATAACTATCAGAAATCCGAGGCCTTACTAAATAGAACATCGCAAGGTGAAGAAAACAGTAACGAGAAGGTTAGTTCCCAGAACAATCAAGCATTCATCTCTCGAATCCTTGCTAACGCATCTACCCCAAGCTTTCACGGACTCTATTCTGAGAATCCCGATGGTTCTTCTTCTACTCGGAAAACCCATAAATGCTGTGTTTATATTGCAAGCAGCAGCAGTTATTGTGTGCGCTTAAATTCCATTCAAGCTTTTATGGACATAAATCGATATGTGAGTCGTGTTTCACATTTTCACTTTTCTTATCTGCCACTGAACTTTTTTACTCCACTTTACAGTTGACTTTTTTCTCTATAATATTTCAGGTCACTGGTGATGCAGATCATCTGCTAAGTCCTAATAATATTATAGGTCCTTCACCGAAGCTCGGAACCAAAACTACTGTAAGCCTACTTCACCCATACAAATATTTATAATTATTTAAAAATCAGTTTGAATAAGAACCACCAATTATAATGATAATCTTTGGGGATTAGGTGGGGCCAAACTGTAGGCTGGGTGAAGGTTCGGAAATGGGTGACAAATGCCAAGTAAAACGGTCAATCATTGGTCGTCACTGCCGGATAGGTTCCCATGTGAAGGTACGATGATTTCTCCTATCAAATTAGGCAAGTAAGGTAAAGCAGAACGTAAATAAGGACGGTCTGTAAAACTTTGCTTACTACGATTATGTTATTTATGAAACTAAAAACAGCACGAACATTTCAAGCTTAGATAACCGTTCACTTTGTAACACAAATATTTGTTTCCATGCATATGCAGGCTGTCAATTCAGTTGTAATGAATCATGTTACCATCGGCGATGGCTGTATAATACAGGGCTCCGTGATTTGCAGCAACGTTCAGCTACAAGAGCGCGTTGTATTGAAAGATTGCCAAGTAATTCTCCAACACTCCTGCATAATTTTGCATACACGTCTCAAATCGAATCGTTTTATCATATTTTTCATACTGTTTAGTATTTATAGTTGTGGTTATTGCATCTTGCTTCTTTTAGGTCGGGGCTGGTTTTGTTGTCACTGCCGGAAGTGAGTATAAGGCAGAATCTTTGGCTAAAAAGGAGAAATGAGTGAAAGCTGTATCCCTGAATTACTTAGAAAAAAAGAATGCCTGTCTCGACTCTTGACTCCCGGCCCGTCTCGTTTTTGCTTTCGAGACAGTACTTTTTCTGGAACTGCTGGTGCTACATTGCTTGTGAAGGTAAGACCAATGTCTAATGAGCGTGTATTGTCCTGCTGCTCCCATTTTATTTGCTTTCTGAATAGATATTGTGTTGCTTATATATATATATATATATCATGGACTTTGCCCTATGTATTTTTCATTCACTAGAGAATATATATACATAGACTAAGCCCAATTTTGGTCCTTTTTTTCTTAATATATGTTCAAATCTTTCTAGTCCTGGAAGGAACAACCCCATCATAGTTCTTTTGTTTTTTTCTTGGTTAAATTTTGCTATCAATCATTATACTTTGCAAAAGTTGTGGATTTAGTACTTAAATTTAATTTGGTCATTCTAGCCCTTAAATTTAATTTGGCCATTCTAGTCCTTGGTACTTTTTAAAATTTAATATTTGTCCTTACCAAACGGTAACCGTTAAATTCATAAAATTTTGTTATATTTAAAATATGATGTAGCAAACATATTATCATGTGTAATATCATGTTAGGTTAATATTTTCACATATTACTCAATAAAAATTCAATTAATGGATTAATGTTGTAATTCTTGTCAAGATTGAAATTTCAAAATTGGAAAAATATAGGGACTTAAAATGATCCAATTGAAAATATGGATTAAATCTACAAGGGTATGTGTAATATATGACTAGTAATTAAATTTAATCAAATAAATTTAATTGTTATTTTAATATTTAGAAAAGTATAGAGATTAAAATTGATCAATTTGAAAAGTATTAAGGACTGAAATCGGTTGAATTAAAAAATATATATGGATTAAATTTACAATTTTTACAAAGTATAGGGATTAATAGTAAATTTTTTTCTTTCTAAACTAGGGTTCAAAAAAAATCTAAACTCACCCTAATCATTTTGGATTTTTTCTTTGTATCAATTCGACATTGATTGTTAGTCAACGGCATGAAGTATATTTAAAGCATAAAAAATAAATAAATTGTAAACACTAAATTTGTAAACAAATTGAGTTTAAATACTAAATTTATTATTAGACTATCCAAAAGAACTTAATTGATACGATATTGATAATCTAATAACTCAATTAGAACTAATCCTATAGTACATAATTAAATTTAATTAATTTTAATTTTATGTGATGTAATGATGAATGATTTATGTTTAAAGTAGTAAATAGTATTTTTTTAAATTTTATATCAAATTTTATTTTTTCAAAAAACATGTTAAGAGCTCTAGATTATTATTATTTTTATTTACTTGATCAATAATGATATCTAAAATTTATTTTATTAAATAAATATAAAATTAGAACAAAAATAAAATAAAATAAAATTGAATTATTATAAACCGTTCACAAAATCTAAACTTATCCTATTTTGGATTTTTAAGGGCTACAAGAGTTAAACTTATCCTATAGTTTACGTGTTTTTTTTTTGTTTGTATCAATTCGACAGTAATTGTTGGTTAAATTTTGATATTTAAAACATAAAAAATAACTTGAGGGACGAGATTACGTTTAAATAATTATTTATTTACAATATTTGGAGTTAATACGTTAGATACAGATAGATCATATATTGTAAATTTTTTTTACTTTTCTTTTCTCAATCGGCCCCTTCCCTTTTATAATACGATATTGATAATTTAATAAATCAATTAAGACAATCCTATAATACATAAAATAATATTAAAATATTTAAGCAACATTTTTTTTGAAATTAATAATTATCTATAATATAATAAAAAAATGTAAATAATTTAAAACTAACCTATATAACCATATTAATATTTTTTAACCCATAACACCAATTTAGATAAATACTTTATTTATCAATATTTAATTTTTGGAATTTAAAAGTACAATATAGTGTAAATCATAATATAATCACAAGTACATATCTGAACAATTATAAAATAAAATAAATATAAATCACAAATAAATTAAAAATCGAAATAATCCAAACTAAGAAAGAATATGTTGCAATTAATTTTTTTTAAAAAAAAAATTTCATTATATTTTATTGCATTTTTAAATAATAAAGAAGAAGACTTAAGAGTTGACTTAAAAATACAGGGACTTGCTAGTGAAAAGGTCTAATTTTAAAAATAAATACGCGGCGGTGTTTAGGTACTTACGCGTCATGTTTATAAAATTGATTTAAATATTTTAAAATTGATTTATTTCAATTTTTTAAGGGGATCGAGATAAGAATTATCTTCGATTATATTTAAAATTGGTGTTAATTAAAGACTTTAAATATATTTTTTTCCTTTTTTTATTATTATTTATAAATATATCCGGGATTTTATTTTTTTTAAAAGTTTTTATATGAATATTTGAACATGGATTAAGAGTATAATCTTATAAATATATGAAAAATATTACGTGTATATATATAAATAAGAGAAATATATGCTTGTTGAACAAGATTTACTCTAAATTCGAGTAATATAAATTACTAGGATGTAATATAATAGAAATCCCACTACACTACACGTGTGCGGACAGGTGTGAATTTAGAAAAAAAGTTTAGGAGTGGCTAGAATTGAATTGTAAATTTTTTAGAAGTAAAAATGTAATTTTATCATATATAATTTAAGATTTCATCGTTTTAGAAAAATATTAAACATGAACGGGAACAAGCTCCTGCTTGCCCCTACATGTAAAAACCACGTATTTAAAACATAGGTTCGTGTAATAAGATTGAAATGTATAAACATATCAAAGTAAAACTTTCGTCGAAATAGTAAAAGAAAAAATTATAGATGTTGACGGCATAGGTTCAAATCTTTACTATATGTAAAATTTTCACTGAATTTATTGAAAGAATAAAAATATAAAGTATCCTCGTAATATTTATATATAGGAATAAATTTTCATAATTTCTTTAACCAAGTTAATGACTCGTGACATTAACTCAATCAAAGGTTTAAATATTAGTATAAATATTAACTCTTTTAAAGTTAAAAAATATAAAATTCTTCGTAAATCACAAAAGTTTATTTGTAATAATTATTAAAACTCCTGTCCAACACCTAAATAATACGAGTTCAAACCCTTTCTTCCTCTTCACTTCCTCTTCCCTTCCTCTTCCCCTCCTCTCCCCTTCTATGAATAGTAGATTAGGTAGACTATAGTTGTGTGAACATAAATTAAAAAACTTGTAAAAGAAGGTGTTAGGAAATGGGGAGAAAATGACATGGAAATTCCCTTTTTTGTTATAAAAAATGGAAGGAAACTTGATGACTAAGTTGTGGAATTTCCTGATATAGATACATACATACACATGTATCATTTATAAATGTGATTCTTGCATCTTCAGTCATCTTCATAGCTCACTTTATTATCTTCATAATATATATATATTATCTTTGGGTGTTTAGAGAAGCAAATCAAATATGAAGGTAAAGTGTATATATATATATGTGTGATTCTTTTATGCATAAAATACTGTATTTTTTAATAATAATAATATATATATATATATGACATGACATGACACTCATGTCTAAATCGAAGTAAACGTTAAAATTCATGTTTTTTTTTTTTTTGGTTTGGGAAGCAGCAAAAGGTGGTGTTGAAGGTAGCTATGAAGTGCCAAAAACGAGATAAATGACAGTTTAAATATCATTTCTGATCGAAGTATAGTTTTGGGGTGAATTTGTTAATAAAGTATTTTCAATTGTTATTATTTGAGATTATATATGAAGTAAATAATTGGGAAATTATACATACATATATATAAATATATAACAGGGGTAAGCTTTGTTGGATTAGAAGGCAATGAAAAAGAGAAAGTGGTGGTGATTGGAGATGGAATTGATGTTGTCAAATTAACTACAATTTTGAGGAAGAAAGTTGGAACTACTGAAATTATCAGTTTGGCTGAGCAGAAATAATTTTTTTTAAAAATTTTTTAATCCATATATTCATGTTGTATTCATGTTAAAATATCGGATAATATCATGTTTTGATTAGTATTGATAAGTACAATGAGAGTTTTGTTCTCGAAATTTGATGGTTTGTATGTTGTTGTGTTGTAGATCCGAATGTATTTTAATTATCAATTTTATATATTTTTTATTGACTAAACGATATAATACTGAGTTCGATTCTATCTATTTTTCATGTTATAATTCCTATTCAATGACGAAACCAAGATAGGAGGCGAGGTCTTGACTCTTTTGATTAAATAAAGAAATAATTTATTTTAAAAATTAAATTATTCAATTTAAACCTTTTTTGGCTTTTGAATGAATGAAAATTTTATATTTTGGACCTAAAAAATATTTTTAACATAATTTTTAGCTTTGGTTTTTTTTAAAAAATTTTATAATTCTATCTCAACCGTTCTTTGATAAAATTCTCGATTTCATCGATGTTCTTATTCAATGTTATTTTTTTCTCCAATTTTTTGTTTTCTTTTAATAAGGGAATCAACATTGTAAATACGAAAATTCGAACTTCTAAACTATTAAATATCATCTTTTAAATTGTATGAATCAATTAAATTAAATCCCTAAAATCGAGATTCATATATTAGAATTTTAATTAATAAGTTATATATATAAATTGCATTCTCTTTGTCCCATTTCATACCCAAGGGATTTTATTAAACAATAAGGTCCAAAGTCTAAATTGGTATCGTATCAATGTTGATGTGCCATCCACGTATATGCAATGTCAGTAAGGTTAAAAAAATATAATTTTCTTCATTAATTTTGTGATAATTTGATAAAAAAGAAAATTCAAGTGTTAAAAAAGACGAAAAATTAAATAGAGGACTAAAATGACTTTTTCATAAAGTTAAAAGACTAAAAACTCATTATACCTTTAAATTATTTAATGATCGGACTTAAAAATTTCACTACTACTTTATTATAAACAAAAACTTGACTTTGAAAATTTTTCATTTTCTTGATTATAATTTGTCTCATTTGTTGTATGTGTTCTTTTATTCCACAAAATCACTATGCATTAAAATGGACAGGTTACTGAAAAGTGTAGAATTAAAAAAATAATTAAACAAGATTTATCTAAGAAAATAATATTTTAAACAAGATTCGTAATTCAAGTTTAGAAACTATTAGTCTGATTGGCATGATATTGTTACTAATACAGAAAGAAAGACGTGGGTTGAAGCGTAGGGACTATGGGTAGTTTTAGGTATTATGTAAAAAAGAACAAATATGATCAGAACTGTTAAAAACAAAAAAACTATTTTCATATTCATATGGGTAAACTACACCCAATGTCACTAAACTATTAGTGAGTTTATATTTTGGCCATTTAATTTCAAAAGGTTACAAAATGGTCATTGAACCAATCAAAAGCTTTATTTAAGTTACTGAGTTGTTAAGTTTTTTTTAAAAAAAAATTGATCTAGCGAGCTCCAAACAATAATTTGATCAGGATGAGTATCTAATGACAAGTAAAAAAGCATACATTATATTCAAGTCAATCTAACAATCAGTGTCAGAGATAAAAAAAAAAGAAAAAAGAAAGTTGTTTGAATTTTGATTCGCAGATTCATGATGTTCAAAACTGTTTTATAAAAAAAAATTGGAATGTATAAGAAAAGGGGAAAAAGAGCTTTCTATTGGTACAAGTGGTACGAACATGGAAGGCTATATAGCAATAATTTTAATAACCAAATAACTTAAATGAAAACTTTCAAATAATTCAATAATCATTTTGTAACTTGTTGAAGTTGAGTTATCAAAACGTAAACTTACTAATAATTATATATATAAACGAATACACCCATGTTGAATCATACTCATATTCTATACCCGTATCCAATATTCACTCTAAACCCGAATAATATAATTTATTATATAAAATAAATACGTACATATATTTTTTTAGAAATTGATTGAATGGGTTAATTGTCAACATAACAAATAACTTGTAAAAGAAGGTGTTGGGACTTGGGACTGTTTTTTTTCCTTGGTAATTTATGGCATTATATTCATAACAATGAAAAGGAAACTTCTAGGCTATGTCATATGAAATTTAATCGTCGTCATCATCATCATATATATATATATGAGGTTGTTGCATGTGAATTATGTGATAAACCATATATTTTCTTTGGGTGTTAGTGAAGAAGAAGAAAGAAACCAAATATGAAGGTAATTTTTTTTTTATGGATTCCATCATTTGAGTTTCATTATATTATTGATATTTAGTTTTGTTGCTCTAATTTTTTTAAATAATTTAAATTATTCTTTCAATTTCATGAAAAATATTAAAAATATCGTTATCGAATGATATATTTTTATCTGACACTCACGTTTAAATCGAGATAAAATTGATATTTAGGGCTAAAATTCATGTTCTTTTTTATGTTTGGATACAGCAAAAGGTGGTGTTTAAGGTGGCTATGAACTGTGAAAAATGCAGGAGTGAGGCCCTTAAAGTGGCTGCAGGACAAGCAGGTAAGTTGAATTTTTTTAAAAATATTAGCAAATTGATCCTTAAGCTATACCTCAATTCTCAATTTGATACAATTTTTTTTTTACCAAAAGTGGTACTTAAATTATCAAATTTACCCCAAAACAATACTATGCACGTTTTTATTAGATATCAACCTTATTTATTTATATATTTTTATGAGAGGTAAAATGCAATTTTACTCTTATATTGACTTAAATCTTTATAGTTTTCAAAGGGCCAAACTATAATTTTATCGTATATTAACTTAAGATTTTATAAAATTTTAAAGTCTAAAGCAACAAATTCTCATTTTAGGAGAGGCCAAGCTTTGCCAACCTCCTCCTCTCGCCATTGCTTTGAAGACAAAACATAGTTTAGATATCAATTTTACTCAATTTTTTTTAAAAATTAAAATATAGTTTAAGATTTAATTTATTAATAATTGTTACTATTTTGTTTCATTTCGAGATAATGAAGTGAATCATTATATATATATACAGGGGTAGACTCTGTTGCATTGGATGGTAAGGAGAAAGAGAAAGTGGTGGTGATTGGAGATTTTGATGCAGTCAAGTTGACAAATAATTTGAGGAAGAAAGTTGGAGCTACTGAAATTCTCACTTTGGGAAAGCAAAACTAATTTAAGGAAGAAAGTTGGAGCTACTGAAATTCTCAATTTAGGAAACAGGACTAAATAAATCTCAGCTTTTTATTATTAATTTTTTAATTATGTATATGTTAAGTTATATTTCATATCATATTTAGTCGTGTTTTATTTAGTGTAAGTTTAGATGGGCGGTGCATTTACTTGAGGTTAGTGTAAAAATAATGGCGACAATGAGATTAGATACTGTAGCGATATGAGATAAAAAGTAAGTTAAACGCACCGCACTGTACATCTAAACCCATACTTAATATTGATATGTTCAACTTTTTTTCCAAAAATATATACTTAATAAGAAAATATTTAAAAAAATAGATTTAGACAAAAAAGTTTAGATCACACAATTATAATGTGAAATATTTTTTGAAATTATAGGTAAAAAGATCTCTCCAATCTCTCTCAATTTCGATATTAAGCGAATTGTTCCCTGAAAAAAAGAGGGAACAATTTAATTTTTATCAATTTCGAAAGTAAGAAAGTAAGGACAATTAATCATAATATTAATGTTTTTATTCAATTTTATATAAATTTGACTCGTATAATAACAAATTTAGCTCTCATAATTTACACATTCTATCAATTTGATCACGATTTAACAAATTTGAATTGGAGTTTATACATATACATAAAACATCGATTTTGATTCAATTGTATACATCTAATAAAATGGATACATATATTTATTTTCATATTGAATTAATATAATTATTTCTATATGCAATAGATCAATATAAAATGATGCTAATTCAATAATATTATTAGTAATTTGTGAAAATTGAATCATATCAAAATTCATTTATAAAGTTACAGAAAATCAAAGTTCACATATAACATTGAAGGTTGGATCAAAATTCATGAACAGTTTGGATATTAAATTTTCTTTTAATTTCTCGCTTACCAAACAGAGTAAAATTTCCCAACCCACGTCTCTTCTCTCTTACCAAACAAAAGGTTTTCTCTCTCCTACCATACCAAAAATTAATAAATTTCCCAACCATCTTTTTCTTCCTCGGTGTAAACATATTAAATTAAAAATACTAAATTATTCTTCCTCGGTATAAACATACTAAATTACTGTTTAGGGGAAAATGTCCTTCCAATTTTTATGGTTAGACCCAAAATTTTTTTTCAATGGTTTGGCCCTTTCCAAGTAGACTTTTAAAAGATATTCAAGTATTTTATCTATTTGATATATTCTTACAGAAAAAAATACATTAAAAAAGTTAAATCTTGAAGAAAGCATGCATGGAAATACGAAATAGCAAGTATGAAAAAGGCAAAATCTATGTTTTTCCGACTCTTTATTTCTCTTGAAGTATCTGTGCCTATAACCCATTTTAGACACATTTAAATATGGCACAGAAATATGGATTCCTAAAAACCTTCCAAACACATAAAAAGACTTGGACAAAATGAAACATACCCGAGGTGGACATGTATCCGTATCTAACATTCACATCCAAATCCGAGTACATAAGGCAAATTGGCAACGAACCTTACCTGTGTATAACCTCAGATCAAAATTAAGCAATGCCCTACAAAATTTCATGCAGACAGCAATTCGAAAATGCCAGGGAAGTGTTGCACTTGCAGCTACTTTTTTCCGCTGTAGTTTTCCGACTACTAGGATATGGTAAAATTCTGCTTATACAACAAGAATAAAGCAACGGAAAAGGAATTTAAGATCGAGGCCTCTTTTTTTCCCCCTTTTTCGAACTAAAGGTAATGATCTATTGGCGTTTTAGGGAAGGAAGCAAACAATCGTAAACGCGTTCCATTCGTGCCGTCACAATTAGCTTGTATGAAGTTTGAAGACCAGGCCTTCCTAAATCAATTATATCCTGTTTCAAGCTGCAGAATTTTATAATTGGTTAGTTGCTATCTTGAGTTCATTATCTTAAGACAGAAAGTCAAAACGAGATGGGCAAAGTAATTTAGCTTTTAAGTCAGTTAAGAAACAGAAGAATCAACTAACCATTGCCATTCACCGGTCGCCTTTGCATGTCTTCTGACAGCATGGTATAAACGGTCTAGACAATAAATCAACAACCCGAACATGCATTGTGCATCATTTTCCTGTGAAAGAGCATTATATATGTCATATTATTTTCACCCTTTGGAACATAGATGTAGGTGAGTGGTATGTGTGGTGTTGAGTCGAAGCAAATTCCTTTGGCTTTAGTCACAAAAGCAGTATTCTAATCTGTCTCAAGAGAGACCGAATTCAGCATAGTAAAAGTAAATACAGCTTTTGGACCAAATAAAGGTTCTTCTAACAGATCAAACTTCTTTCTTGGCACCTAATCTACAGAAATACAAATGCACAAACATATCGAGCATATGAAATCATGCAGGGTAACATATGATATACTGATACTGAGAGAAGGGTCGATGGGAAAAGGGGGAGGATGAAGATGCTTTTAGAAAACGAAAACAAAATAAACATACGGAGCAATGGTAACAAGAAAGGTGCTTCCAGTTCTCTCCAGTTAGTGCCATTAAACAAGTAGAACTGAAGAAGTCAACTCCATATCTGACCCCACCTCAATACCATCAAAACTACTTAGAACTTGTTCTCAGTTGAGAAAGCATATAAAGTCAAGATCTTATGATTTCCTACGAGTTCACATCTTGCAAATGGCTTGCTTAGAATCTAAATTTTATCAAGGCCCTTTCAGAAGAAGCCAATGTGGAAAGGGGAAAAAGGAGAAATTAATCACGACCATCCAAGAATTAAACCGAACGGTAAGGTTCTTACCAGCCCTTGGTCAAAGTAAGCCTGGTACTGCATAATTGTTTTCTCAATCTCCACAATAAGTAGCCTCCTCTGGATACGAGCAATTCTTCCTCTGCCTTCAGCTTTAGTATCCTGATTAGAATAACAAAACCAAATAATCAATTGTCTGACAAATACGAGAAAGGAAACAAGATTTGGTGATTAATAGGTATGCTTTTCTGCCCTGAGGGTATTTGTGTTTGGATGGCGGCTCAGGATCAGCCTCATTAAAACCTTATAATATTCCCTGAGAAGGTTCTACCCTGTGCAAATGCACTTTAATGGAACTTTAGCTTTAGCCAGTCATGACCAATATCAAAGGTATAATTGATAGTCAGGCACTATAAATTTGTCTAACCATGTAAATAGTGCAATCGTTAAACCTAGCATATCATCCCTTCCTACACTGATCAACAAAATGGAATTTACTTTTAAAAAATTAACTAGATAACATATTGTATAGCCTTGAAGTGTTCCAACCTGTCTAAACCATGCACGCACGGCTACAATCAGACCAAGAGACAGAAAGAATGCTGGCAAGGCAGCTAGTATTGCAAAGTTTATTTCATTTGCTCTGAGAATCTGATCCAGTTCAAGCATTGCCCTAGTTCAATGATCATCGTAATGAGTAAGAACATTGAGAACTGAAATAAACCAGAAAACCGATAATATTTAAGCATCTATATAGGAAAAAGTTGGCGTTGAACTTACATCTCAATATCGAGTTTCAACTTCTGCACCTGCAATGGAAAAAGCATGAGGTTATGCAACCAAAATAGAAGGCAGCATCGGTGTTGTAAAAATCATGAGCATTACCTGGATAAGCAGAGCACGGGCAAGCTCTCCGTGGAGAAGATTCTGGATAGGATGCACAAGTTCCTTTTCATATCTACATTAGAAATCCCAATGAAAGAGTTTGTTTCAAAGAAGAAATTTACCACATAAAGAGATATACACCATACAGTGGCAGTTCAGTTAAAGCAATATATCAGATTAGCAATAGGAGGAACACATTTATTCTGGAAATTTCTGAAAGTATCATGAAAACGCAATCATCTAGAATGCAAGATTATTTCAGATGTATTGGGATTTATAAAAACTTACCATCACTAATCTCTTTGGTCTAAAGCATTTTTTTGTACCCGAAGCATTCGTAAATAAAAAAAATTCCAAACAAAAGATAAAGTTTAAATTTCACCCATACCATGTGCATCATAAGTCATAAAGTGCAAACATGATTTAGCATTGCCATGATATTAGAAAAAAGTAGTACCTTAACATAACTATCTCAAGCATTTCCTGATCTGATGCATTCTCTGGGAACGCTTCACCTTTTGTCTGCTCACTGAAGGCCAATAACATTCTGCAAACCATGAAAGCAATTGTGTTTAGAAAAAGCATTTGACATGGCTGTCAATGATACGGCAATTACCTTTGAACAAAAAGAACTTCATTATATCCAATCACCATAGAAAAAGAAAGAGATCAAATAGTGGAGCTGGAAGACAATCTAAAGACAAATAAAACAAATATCAAGCAACTTATATCTCCAGAAGAATCTTGATATCTCAAGCAAAGATTAAAGTAGTAAGTAAAAATCTTTTTTGTACATACAGAGGCCCATTGGGCCTTGAGCTACACAGCAGCCCTTCCTTTAAGCCTCACCCCCATCCCCATTTTCCTAAGGTTTAAAGAAATTCTAGTAATATGGTTAGGAGGATTAGGTATATTCTCAGAATTTCTGTCCTAATTCTAAATAATCTAGCAGCCTAAAACTCAGAACTTTGTTGTTTCACTAGCCGTGCTTCGTGAATAGATGAGAAGTTAAAAAAGGGATTGAAGAAATGAAAATCACATCCTGCAATTCCCGTGCTAGCTAATTTTAATTCAATATCCATGATGCAAACTGGCAGGAAGAAAATTTAACCTGTGGAGAGAATCGGAAGTCAACTTCACTTCCTCCATATCCATCACACCTTTCTGTCTTTTCTTAAACGTATCCAAAAGTTCATCTCTAATTGCCAAAAGCTGAAGATAAATTAACATCACTACAATCAGCTTCATTCTCAAGTATTCATGAAAATGGTAAATACAAGACATGCAAGAGAGAGATGTTAAAAAAAACAACTGAGCAATCAGATTAGCAAAGTGCAGTGTACCGGTTGCTCAACATGGTCATTAAAGAAGCTAACTGTTGACTCCTTTGCTTCACGAATCCAAATGTCAATGTCAGAACTTCCCATCAGACGGCTATGCCGTAGGAGCCAGAAAGAACAAACTGAAAGGCCAACTGCACCACATGTATACCGGATCCAGTAACGAGTTACATTACTTGGTTTTTGGTGTTTAGCTACCTAAGAGAATGGTAAGAAAATAAGCAACAAATCCAAAAATAAATTGAACATCAAATGCAAAAAACATGAATGAACAAGCCAGTAATCAGTTAATAACATAATGTCTAGTTTTATGACAAAAAGGACCATTACCATGAGAGCTAAGTAAGAGTCAAGTGCCTGGAGATTCGTACAAACCAAGTTGATAGCTTCCTTAATTTCAGAATTTGTCCATTGAGACTCTTCCTGACTGATTTCTGGCAATGTCTCAAATAGTAGAGGAAACGAATAGGTTCCTTCAACAGAAGAATCATTCTGCATAGTTTTTGTACATGAAAATTCGGGTAGAAGTTTTCAACAACCTAAGTTCTAATAATAGCAGCAAGTCTGAAATGCTCAGCAAAAGATTGAAAACATTGCAAAATAAATGCAACAAGAGAAATATATACCTGACGCAAAGCATGAAGATGGCCAATTGATGCGTCCAACTTAGAAAATAAGCCATTAAGAGTGTGCATAAGTGAGGAAAATGGCTTCTCTGGATCTTCTGCTAACTCCTTTCCACATTTGTTAACTTCCACATAAAACTATTGAAGAAAACAAGAAATGAATCCTTGATTAATCACGTCTAACAAAACATAACAGTAGAGTTATCAAGCCTGTAGAACTACTACATGCTTAATGTTATGTCTATCTATGGCTTTCGGAAAAGAGAGGGAGGAAAAAAGTAAGATTGTGAGTGTGTTAACATATGATGGGCTTCCTTATTACGGTAAGAGCATAACATGACAGTACAGAACTAGAAAAAGATGGAGCAAACCTGAGCCAGAAAAACAGCAAGTGAACACCTTAGGGAAGATAAGACAGCAATCCTTTCAGAGATGTACACAGATGAAGATTGGGAAAGATTTTGCATTGCTGATCCATCAGTGACAGCTTCACGCATGAGTTGAACTGATCCATTAACAAAAGCTCGTGGCCCTCTCTCGAAAATCATGAAGTAAACTTTCCTTGCATTAGATCCCTAAATATTTGTACAAAATTACATTAGTAAGTACAATGGGGCTGTTGTTATTGCTACTTGTATTTCATTTCTGGAAGTAGATGTGCTCAGGCAGTTAAAGCTGACCAAAAAAACCAATTCAAACAATGAAGGGTGGTACAATTTTGCCTTGCAAACCCATTTTGGATTCAATTTCAGTTCAACCTTATTGATTTCAGTTTGATGTAATATTTAGATATATTTGACTTGGTAAAAGTACTATGGAGGCCCTTGTATTAATATTCGGATTGCATTTTGCCCCCTCTACTAAAAAAAAGAGCAAAGTAGTCCTTATACGTTAGATCATCAAGCAAATTGCTCCTTCTGTTAAAAATTCCATCCATTTCTACCATTAAAAATTAGTTTTTGTACGTCAGCATGAGATACACATGGCACACCACATATCACAATTTGGTTATTCCATCAATTTTTTAACAAAAATGACCAATTTTCACTTTGAACTAACATACAGGGTCTAATTTGCCAGTTTTATGAGTAGAGGGGGCAAAATGCAATTTGACTCCTAGTATAAGCGCCTCCATGTTACTTTTACCATTTAACTTTGTTTTCTTTATTCATAATTAAAACCCATAAAGATTTGAATGTAATCAAATTTTATTTTTATAAGATCAAAATAAAATATTTTATTTCTAAATTAGCGAAAAAACTTAAAAGTAACTTTAACAAAACCAAAGCAATGCAATTCAATTCAGGTCATTCAAATATGTAATTAGGTTTGATTTCAACTTGGTTACATTTTTCTTGCTATTGCTATTGCTATTGCTATTGCTATTGCAATAGAAAACAGTAAAAAGAAATTCAACATTTACTAAATGCAACACTAATCCTAACACATTTAGTTCAAAGAAACAACTGCATATTTTAGAGAAATTCAAAATTAACTAAGTCATTAGTGCATTACCTCAGCTATAGATTGCCAAAATTGCAAATTCTCTTGAATTTTATGCAAATTTAAAATGAAACGATCCATTATATCGTTTAAAACTTCATAAATTCTCGATGCTTCTGATGCCGTCCTGGATATTAAAAAAAACTATTAAGTTCGAAATACATTTCTACTAATTAAGAAAAATGGAAATGAATAAACGGGGCGAAGGTCGTGTACCGAATTGAGTTGACTGAGTTGGTAGGCAATGGGAGAGGGAGACCAGCTCTGCGTTTAGTAGAGATAGGAAGAAGCGTTTGGCGATAAAGATTTGAGATTTTCTCGAGAAAATTTGACGGAAAGGAAGGAAACAAAGAGGTGAAACGGTTGCTCAGATAATTGGAGTAAAATGAGATTAGGGTTTTAGCGTCCCTCGATGACTCGTTTCCTTCAGGTGTAGCTTCCATACTTGCCTCTTTTTTTTCCTTCTAACTCACTGAAATTATAGTGCTGAGTTGAATTTCAACTGAGTCAACCGATTCAAACTCGATGACTCGCTAGGTATGTTTCACAGCTGTTGACGACGAAGAAGAAAATACCCTTTTTTTCCTAGGAATTTATAACTTGCCTTTGTAAATTGGCTTAATTTCAAATTGACTGCCAAATTATATCGCTTTTCACATTTTGGTAATTACTATTTTTTTAAGAAATACTTAAACTATTAATTTCCATCATTTTACCGTATCAACATCCAATAAGAAAATGCCACGTCTTTTTTTAGTAAAACATAATGTATTCTATTAACAATTAAATGAAAATATTTTTGATCTATTAAAAAAATAACTAAATTAGCATGGTTATTCCTTCAATCCTTTGTACACCCACACGAAATCACATGACATGGTTATTCAGTCAATCCTTGTACTCTTTGATTTAATATATAAAAATTAAATTATTTATTTTTTACATAAATGAGATAAAATGAAATTTAACTCGATGCGTGTTAGCATACCAAGTAATAGTTATTAGCATACCAAGTAATAGTTAGCTTAGTTTTAAATTGATTTTTATGTAATGAATGAATAACTTGGGTGATTTATAGCTACCATAGTTTATACTCCAATTTTGCCAGCAATGTCTTTGATTGAATCAAGCATTTTAGAGTAGCTCATCAGTCATCATTTCGAACTGGATTCATTCATTTGATCGGCCATTTGCAAATTCTTCAAATGGATTTTTTTTAACATTTTTTCCCTTTTCCTGCTATGAACGTAGGGTGCTCAAATTACATTTTGCCCAGTCTATTAAAAAGATAGATAAATTAATTCATATCCATAAGAGTAAATTGATTCTTTTTATTAAAAAATTTCATCCTCTTGTACTTACCTGACCAACGAAATAAACAAATGTTGACATCCAAGAACAAGTTTCTTTTAAGGGATGAACCAATTTGTTCTTTGATTTAAGATATAAAAATTAATTTACTCATTTTTTAGGAAAATAAGACAATACAATTCGACTCTTAATACCGAAACATATTTTTTTGTTGAGTTAAATTTAAGATTTTTACATGTCGATTTTGAATTGAATTTATGTATGGCATTAATATTATAGATAGGAACTCAAAGTTTGGTTTAGTATGAATTGAAATATATAGGTCATGGTCATGGGTTGGGCAGGTGTAGGAATGGTCATCCCCTACCATTAGAGATGAGCTAAAGTTGGTAGTAAGTGATTTTTCTTAGTGTGGAGAGTCAGTTGATGTATGGTTTTCCGGTCAACGATGTCGGTTTGACAGATAGGCTCCTACTACTTGTAGTGGTTCTAAGATGAGACTTGATATCTCTAATTGCCATGGGTAAGCTGTCGAGGTTACAGGCGATTAGTGGCATTGGATGTTTAACTCGGCATTGTTTGCTCTTATCCTGCCTTCGAGTCTTTGACTTGTTGCGACTGGGAAGCAGCATTGGGTGGACGCTTCCATCTTTAATCATGTAAGTAGGTGTGGGATTGGAGTTTGTTCGATCAGGTGAAGGCGAATTCATTCAAGCAATGGGGTGTCGAAGATAACAGATGGGTTGTGCAGCGTTTTCAATAATTTATTTAATTCAACCGTCCGAACAAACAGACGGATTCGAGCAATTCAAGAGAAAGTAAGCAACTAAATATATAAAAATGCATCAATTAAATGAGCAAAAAAGGGAGTAAAATTCAGAATACCAACAGTTATAGCAATTTAGAAATTTTCTACTGTACTGGAAATTAATCATAGGAAAACAAACCTGCTGTACTAAGCAATGGAAACTTTAGCTCCAGCTTCTTCAAGTTGTTTCTTGGCATCATCGGCTTCATCTTTCGAAACTCCTTCTTTGAACTTCTTGGGCAAACCTTCAATCAACTCTTTCGCTTCTTTCAAAGCCAAATTTGTCAGAGCCCTAACGGATTTAATCACCGCGATCCTGGCATTGCTAGGAACCTCCTCAATCACCACATCGAACTCGGTCTTCTCTTCGACAACAGCCGCTTCGGCATCGGCACCACCGGGGGCGGCAACTGAAACGGCTGCGGGAGCGAAGGCAGCGGCAGAGACGCCGAGTTTCTCTTGAAGGTAGTCAACAAGGGTGCGGGCTTCCTCGAGGGTTAAGTTGGAGATTTCGGTGCCAAGTTTTTCGATTTTTTCGGGGGCGGCCGTGGCGCGGAGGGCGGTGGAACGGTGGGTGAGGTTAGGAGGAGTGAGGGAACGGAGAGGGAATTGGAGGGAAGGGGCTTTGAAATGGGAAGGGTTCGTAGGATTAGAGGAAGTGGGTAAGCGGAGAGAAAGTGTTGAGAGAGCTGAAGAAGCCATTTTTCTTCTTCTTTGAATTGCAGAGAGGATTAGGATAAGGCAAGGCGAGGCAAATAGAGAGGGAATGAGCGTAAATAATAATATAGCGAAATTGCCCTTCTAAGTTTACAATTCAATTTGACGAAATTGACCTTCTAAAGTAGAAGAAAATAAAAGAGACAGAAATGGGAATTCGCTTTGCTTGTCACCCAATTATAGTTTTTCTTTTCTTTTTTAGTGACCTAATTATTAAGAAATTATAAAATATTCATTCAATTATTTAATTTTATCTTTTTTGTTATTGACTGGTTAACATAATAATGAAACATCCAAAAATTCAATATAATTGAGTGGCCAAAAAAATAAAATTGAATAGTTGAATGATTATTTTGTAATTTTTTATAATTAGGTGGCCAAAAACGAAATTTACTAATAATCAAGTGACTATTTTTTATAGTTAAATGACCAAAAATTTATTAAACTATTTAGAATTAAGATCAAATTAATAGAATATGTAAGTATTGAGGACTAAATGCTTTATTATACCAATTAAAAAAAGACTTTTCTTTATCAATTTAGTGGCGGATGACTAAAACAAGAACGAATTCAAACAATAGTGTCTAGATTGAAAATTTTAAAATTGAGTGACCAAACCAAGAATGCGGGCATAGTTGGGTAACCATTTGTATAGTTTACACTAAAAACAATTGTTTTATTATGGGTAAACTAGAGTAGAAGTCACGCAACTATGATTTTTTTTTGGTTAACTAACTATTAAAAATTATAAAAGGTCACCCAACTATTCAATTTTGTTTTTTTTATCCCTAGACAGTTAATGCAAAAATGAAAACACCCAAAAATTCAAAATAGTTGGATAACCAAAAAAGAAAAAATTAAATAGATGAGTGGCCAAAAAAGAAATTTACTAATAATTGAGTGACTCTTTTATAAATTTTCATAGTTAAATGATTAAAAAAGAAAAAGAACATAATTGAGTGACTAATGCAATTTATATTTTTTTATTATCCATACAACAACAAGACAGTTGTTCAAATGTTCTTCAATACACCGAAAATAGAGAAAAGTACCATGAAAACCCTTTATTAAAAGTCAGATTATATTTTACATTTTTTACCCAAAAAAAGAGTAAAATAGTCCCTTTATATTAGATTAAAGAGCAAACTGGTCATTTCTTTTAAAAATTTCATCCATTTATACGATTAAAAAAATGGTGTGACTAATATAATAATCGCACAGTAACACATGGCATCCCACATGAACCACGTTAGATTAAAGAATAATAAAGAGCAAATTAGTCATTGTACATTATATTAAAGAGCAAACTAATTCTTTTGTTAAAAATTTTATTCATTTTCTCTATTAAAAACGGGTCTATATACATCAGTATAAAGTACATGTGGCATGTCACGTCTTACTATCTAACTACTCTACCAACCACGTCAATTTTTACTATTACAAACGGATAATTTTTTTTTAATTAAAAGAACAAATTTACTATTTTATCTTAAAATAATTCGAAGGGACTCAATCGTAGTCTTAAATGCTACCTCAGTATGTAACTTTTCACTGCTGTTCCGTGCTGCCTTTCACCACTGGTTGGAAGAGATTTTGCACTTACAGAAGGGTTCTAAAGGAATGGGGTTGTGTTGTTGTTCAAGTGATCCATAATTCTGTGTTGTCAGCATTTCTTCGATAAATGTATCAAAAAACACTTTCTTTTTCATTTCATAAAATATTCAAAGGAAGTACAATGCTATTTTTAATGAATATCCTTCATCAGGTTAATTGATTAGTTCATCAATACCATAATCACTTAGAAGTACGAAAGTAGAAAATTACTTGCAAATTCAAGTGTGAGGTAGACGAGGGACTATAACAGGAACACCCCGAACCTTCTCAAGCGCAAAACTTACCCTTAATGGTCGACCTAACAATGCCTGCAGCGAAACCAGTTCTCAACATAAATATGATCTCCTATGGAAGATGACTTTCAGGTTCAAAAGTACAAGTCTCAATACCTTTCCATCCATACCATCTTTTGCAGACATGGCTTCATTTTCATTAGAAAAATGGACAAACCCGAAGCCTCTTGACCTACCAGTCTCTGTATCATACATTATCCTCACTAGAAAAAAATTATCAAAGAGCGAAACAGGCCGATTATATGAAGCTTTGTAGTTCAAGTCATTATTTCCCAAAGACTATTTAATGAAGACACCGTGATCACTGAGACAATTTATCGAACATATAGAGGACGAGTCTACTAACCTTCGGAGACATTGCCAAAGGATGAGAAGGCGTCTTTCAAAGATTTCTCGTCAACCGACCATGATAATCCTTCAATACCCAATTTCCCATTATGTTAAAAACAATCGGAAAGACAAAAACCGAAAGAGATGAGAAAGAAAATGAGACCTGCAACAAAGAGTTTGCTGGAAGATGAAGGAGGTGAGTGTGAGCTATAGAATCGCAAGGTTGAAGGTGAAATTGAGTTATCAAGAATAGTTGAAACTCTTCCGGCGATGAACCTACCAACACTGTTCTTCATTTCTTCACCAAAAATAAAAACCATTCCTGTTTGAGATGGTAGTGTTGAAAGAACGAAAATATGTTATAGTTATGGATAAAATATGACTATAGTCCCTATACTTTTTGAAAATTAGGAATTAGTCCCGCTATATTCAAGTTCCAAAATTTAGGTCCAGTTGTGTTAATTTTTTTGTTAAATTTAGGTTAATTACAATATTTTTTTAATTACATGGATACGAAGTGAGTAGTTTTTTATTTATTTCAAAATTTTATAGAAACCAATTTAACAAAAAAAAATTAACAGTGTTAACAGTTAGATCTAAATTTTAAAATTTAAAAAATAAAAAGACTAAATATCAAAAAATACAAGTACAAGGACTAAATTCCCAATTTTCAAAAATTACACGCTAGACATTGTAACCTATACTTATTTGTATAATTTTTTTTAATATATAGTAAATAGAATATTTTGAAATTGGGATAATATATTTTTTGGCCCTTGGTTGTTATGTCTACGGTGCTTGTATTTTTTTAATATATTATAAGGTAAATTACATTAGAGGTCACTTAACTATGATTTTTTTTCTTTTTTAGTCACCCAGTTAGTAGTTATTTTAGTCACCAAATTAGTAGTTATTTTTTTTTTGGTACCCTAACTATAAAATGTAGTAAAATAGTCACTCAACTATTCAATTTTCTCTGTTTTGGTCACCAGCTGGTTAAAGTAAAAATGGAAACACCCGAAAATTCAATATAGTTGGGTGACCAAAAAAGACAAAATTGAATAGTTGAGTGCTCATTTTGTAACTTTCTATAATTGTGTGACAAAAAAAATTACTAATAATTGAGCAACCATTGTAACTTTTTATAGTTGGGCACAAAAAAAAACATAATTAGATAAACTACTTGAAATTGGGATAATATAATTTTTACCCCTCATAATTTAAGTCTATTTTTGATGCTGTACCTTTTTAATATATTGTATTACTTTCATAATATAATCTATACCACTATATATTTTTGGTAGTTATGCCACCCTTCTTGCATTTTTTCAATTTTGGTCCTTATATTACGTTTGAATTTAAAATTTAATCCTTATACTTTATTTTTTACACGATTTGGTACCTTAATGTTTATAATTTCATTAGTTATTTATATAAAAAGACATGCCCCTTTTTTTTTTGCCTTATAAGATAATGGTAAACAGTATAATTTCATTAGTACATGTAATAGCCTAAATTTTCAGTGCTGTCGGAATAGTGATTCGAGATCAGTAAATCCGACAAATGAGTAGAAAATATTAATAATTTAGTGAATATAAGTTAAGTGTGAAGTTAGAAAAATTTTTGAAATAGCGAATAGTGTACTAGAAATAAAAATTTTAAAAAAATTAAATTAGAATCGGAAACGAGATATCGAGAGTTTGAAAATTTTTAAAACGAGCCATAAATATTTTTATAAATATTTATGGAGTGTTAATAAGTTAGTATTAAAGTTTCGTCAAGAAATTTTAAAGTTTCGATAGTTAATTGAATAAAAAGGATTAAATTGTAACAAATGTAAAATTATAGGAAATGATTAAATAGCTTAAATGATAAAAGAAAGAGGGTTTAAAAGGAAAATAGACCCAAGGTCTATTTGGGCTGGATGGCAAGGTGCATGAAATCAGCGGGAAAATTGACGAATTAAGGGCAAAATTGGAATATTGTAAAATTTACTTAATAAACTAGGACTAAAGTGGAATTATCTAGAATTCTCATTATTTTTCTGCATTCTCATCAACAAAAACACCATAGAAGGGTTTTCTTAAGCTGGTTTTTCATATTTTTACTGCAAATCGAGAACCCGAAGCAAGTCGAGGAAAATAAAAAGTAGCTGATTAGTCCCTGAACTTTCACAAATTTTACAAATCGACCCAGGTAAGTTCATATGGTTGAAGTTTAATGATTATATGTAAAATTTATGAATTATATAATGTATGATGAAATATATTTATTGATGAATAGAGAATAAAATAACAACCCGAAAATCAAATAAATGATCAAATTGAGCGGAACGTTGGATTTGAGTACTTCTGATCAGTGACAAGTGATAAGTGGTAGCCTCAGCTACACTTATGTGATAAGTGACAAGTGATAAGTGGTAGCTTTAGCTACACTTATCTGATCAGAGACAAGTGATAAGTGATAAGTGGTAGCTTTAGCTACACTTATTTGATCAGTGACAAGTGATAAATGTGATCAGTGTAAGACCGTGGCAGGACTATGACTTCAAAAAGTGATAAGTGATAAGTGATCATACGCAAGATCATAGTTATACTATGGCAAAGTGAAAGTGAAGTACTCAATTTTCCGTAACCGTTCCCTAATTTGGTTGAAGAATGATATGTGACAAACGGGCCCAAAAGAATTAAAGGAAATGGATGAATGATAGTAAGTTTATACAAGGGAACTCACCAATGACTGTGGTTGACAGGTGAACTTAATAGTTGTGTATATTGTATTAGTGTATAAATATTTGGTAAGATTTATGTTTTATGCCTATGAACTTACTAAGCTTCTATAAGCTTACTTGAATGTATTCAATGTCTCTTGTAGATTGACGTGGAAGAATACGGAGGATCGGATCAACACAGAGGATCACACTATCCAGATTATCTCCGGTAGCTTTTGTAAATTTCCTTTTTGATTTATATGGCATGTATAAGGTTTGATGATTATATAAATACTAAGACTTGTTTAATGAATATACATTAAAGTAAAGAATGATGAATATGTTAAATAGTATAATTATAATAGTAGCATAATTTGGTATCAAATTGATTGAAATGAATTGGTTGGTTGGATTGGTCTCAGTTTTAAAATTTGCAGGGAAGGTTAGATATTTATAAAGGGGTTATATTGAGCAAAAAAAAATTGAGATTTTGCGAAAAAAATTTCCTATGGTTCTATTTAATTCTGGTTTGGTCTCGAAGTATGTTTTGGGCTTTGGAGGCCATCTAAAGGACGCCATGACATGTTTTAGTAAATGAATAGTATTTAACTCGTATTAATGGAAAATTAATTCTGTAAACTCCGGTAATGCCTCCTACCCTATTCCGGCGACGAATACGGGTAAGGGGTGTTACAGTACATCCCCGATTGTGCCCACCCCTAAGCTGTAGTTTTTTTTTATCTAACTTGAACAAAGTGATCGTTAATGTTAAAAAAAAAAAAGAAAAGTTGAATCTTTTTAAGTCTTCTTCATAGTTTTTTCCCTTAAATTTTTTATTTATAATAATATTATTTTAATAAATAAATTTTATGTTAGAAAAATAGGTTTTCATTTATTATTATAAATATTTTATAATTTTGTATGTATTTTTTATAAAATATTATATACTTTAATCGAAAAAAATAAACTTTTTAAGAGTATATTAAATTTAATAATTTTTAATCCTAACTTTTAAACGAGTTGATAGAATCAGTTAAATTAAAAACGGAAATTTTGTCAATCTCTTAATGGACCGACAAAATGCAAAAAAAAAAAATTTACTGGACTCATTTCAATAAATACATTGAGAAATTTAAAAAAAAGGGCACGAAAATTTTGAAAATAATAGAGAAACTAAATCTGTATAAATCCACAAGAGTTATCCTTAAATTTACCAAAAAACAAAAAAAAAACAAATACAAATACATATAAGGTTGAAATTATGAAATATGGGTCATTAGTACAATATATTTTTTATTCCACACGTAGCTTTAAAATTTTGTGATATATATATAAAATATTTTACTATATCGATACTTGTCAATCACTGACCCTATTTATGAAATTTAAAAATTCCTCTAATATACGAAATATTATTCCACGAAATATTTGTAAAATGATTTTGAATGAGAGATAAAAAGAAAAACTTACAAGAAGTACAAATACATGATTAATTGTTCTTTTTTATTGGTGGGGATGTTTGAAATTATATTTTTCTTATTTTATTTTCATGAGATAAGTTAAATACAAAATCTAAGGCTTAAAATTATTTAATTTTGATCTAATGGTTAAAATCATTTTAATTTTTATGGTTTCTACAGTTCGCATTCCTACAATTTTGTAAGTAAAATTGAGAATGAAAACCGCGTCAAGTAAATAAAATGGTTATTATAATAAAAGAAAAAGTAATTTGTTCCATTTGATCAACAAATCATAACAATGTGTGTTCTTTCGGTTTTAAACCGAAGCTAAAGAGTCTAAGTTTCTTTTCGATATCGAGAAGATTATCTTCCATTTCGATTAAAAATTTCAGTATATTTTAATTTGTTTCGAACAATAGTTAATTTATATCAAACTATTAAGATTTTGATAAGTAATTATATGATTCGGTAGGCTATTATATTAGTTCAATCAAGGGATGATTGCTTGAACATGCTCGAACATGCTTAAATCTTCTTTCTAACCTTTCTTGTTACTATCTGTAAGTAATACGTGCGAATTATTTTATTGATTTACCAAACTTTGGTGAAGAAAAAGACTAAATTTTGTTAAAATAAACATATTTATATATATATATAATTAGGATATAATTTTTCGTATATATAATACTTTTACTAAAAAATTATAGATCGATAAATCCAAAATAATATACTATAATCCATTAAACCTCCAAAAAAAATCATCATGGTTTCAAAGAAAAATATGGGAAAACCAATCAAATAACATTCACTTGAGCTGAATTTTAAAAAAAAAACATACATATACATATACATATAGTAATCATCATTTAAAAAAACAGATCAAACTAGCATATAGTGTTGATCATAGATCCAATAAACTATACATACACATATACATATTCATATACATATATATATATACATATACATATAGTAATCATCATATCCAAAAACATCAAACTAGCATATAGTATTGATCATAGATTCAATAAACTATACATGCACATGCACATACACATACACATACACATACACATACACATATTCATATAGTAATCATCATATAAAAAAACATCAAACTAGCATATAGTATTGATCATAGATTGAATAAACTATACATAAACATACATATACATATATAGTAGTGATTATATAGAAAAACAACATCAAACTAGTATAGTACTGATCAAAGATTCAATAAACTAAATAGATGTGCATATACATAAAATCATAATCATCTCAGTTGTATTGAACCAGCAAACATACTTAAAATTCAGTTCTAGGGCAACATGAAAAAGACATAAACTATAATGTCAAATGGCAAACACGACAAACTAGTTGACAGCCATTTATATTTTATGCAAAAAACAACAAGGGTTTTCAGGCACAAGTTTAAACCCTAAAAGGATAGATAGAAACTAAGAAACCATACATACATACATACATACATATATATATATGTATATGTATAAGCAAATGGTAGCTGAAACCCAGAAATTTGGTAAATTGATAATCAAACCTCATTATCTGAATCATCTGAATCTTCTCCAATATAAGGTTCATTCAAATCAAAATCTAGCTGCTGTGTCTTGTTGTTCTTGGTGTAGTATTGTTTTGCCTCTTCTTTCAATGGAGTTGTTTTAGGGTTTTTAGTGTAGAAGCTTGTCTTCAATGGTGTCTTGTGAATTTTTGTATTATCTAATTCAAATGAATTACCTCTAGATAGCTTCATAAGACAATAAGCAGCTTCGGTTATCTCATCCTCGGTGTCGGTGTCGGTATCGGCATCGGCATTGTTGGCGTGATCGGAACGAGTTGATTTCTCGAACCGTTTAGTGGTGGTGGTCCATTTGGGGAGGGATTTCAACAGATCGGAAGCGGAGCCTTTGATCTGATCAACCACGACGGCTTCGTCGTTCTCCGACACACTCGAACAACAGCTGTTCTTATCGGAAGGCGGGGGCCTTATCCCTCTCCAGTTTCTCTCAGGGTGATTCCTCATGTGACCGAACAAGGATTTCAATGACTTGAAATCCTTCTTGCAAATACAGCAGCTCACTTTCTCTTCGCTTCCATGGCTTTCATGCGGAGTTTCCGCCGCCGCTACCGCCGCCATGATCGGAATCTTCTTACGGATGTTATTATTATTGTTGTTCCTTGGCTGACGCTTTGATATCTTCTTATAACGGCCACCATTCTTGTTAGCTTTCATATGGATCCTTACATGACCTCCCAACGCCTTACCTGACGTAAACCCTTTGCTGCAAACAGGACAAACATGTTGACCACCACCGTCTCCTCCTCCTCCTCCTCCTCCGCCGCCGGAGCCGCCGTATCTTTTCTTGGAGATCTTGAGCTTCACCATGAGCTTGTTATTGTTTGGCTTTAATGGCACTGAATCTGATGTTTCAATTGAATCTGATCCTTTTTCCATGGTGTTAGTCACTTGATCATCCATCAAAACACAAAAAAAAAACAACAACAACAAAAACCAAAGATTTGGGTGTTTTTTATTTTCTCGGAAAATTAAAAAAGAAAATTGGGAATTTTAGAAGACTGATTGAATTAAAAACGGCATGTAAAGGGACAAAAGAGCAAAGAGTTCAAGATTTTAGGGCAAAAAAAAAGGGATTTGAGCTATATTGATGGAAGAAAAAATACATTTCAAATAATGAAAATTACTAATAAATATCAAGTGAAAAAAATACTTACATTTTCTTCTCCTTTTTATTGATTTTCCAATGCATATGAAATATTTCTTAATTTCTTTGATATCCCCACCTTCAATGTTCAATGTGTATTTATTTGATAGGATTTTTTAGTCACTTTTTTCTTCTTTATTTTTCCATATATATATAAAGTATTTATATATTGATTATGTGTTAGAGATGGAAACTTCTAATAAAATCTCGGGTTCGGGTCGTGACATATATAGAAAGTGATATTAACAAGGCGAAAAATTTTTCGTTACGAGCTTATCGTATCATATATATGATTTAGATGATCGGGATCGTTGGTTATTGGTGTCTTGGATCAACATTCAAATCGTGTGTCATCCATTCCCTCACCAAATAGTTTAATGGATTAATTTTTTTTTAAAAAAATTACTAAATGATAAAATAAAGGACACTTATCTTTTAAAAATTTGTTGTAAAATACTGAGAAAATTTTAAATAAAAATAATTATACCCTTATTATTTATATATGTATTTTTAATTTGTTATTTATTTTTCAATTTTATTTACAAAATAATAAAAACTTAATTATATATTAATTAGTTACAATTATTTAGAAAGTTTTAATAAGAAAATTGATAATAAATTTTTAAAAATAAAGTTATTAGCCTAACGGTAATCTTAAGATTCTGGGAATTTTAAAATCTTATCTCGAAGTTATATTTTGTGTAAATCATATGTAACTTCTTAATCCATATTTATTCTAATTTATGTCCCAATACGTGTGAGAGTCTTGTATAGGTTTATTTTGGTATAGGCCTGAATATGTTATTCTGTATATCGAGCTCTATAATATATTTGCAATTGCGATTGTACTTGTAATTTTCGAAAAAAATAATAAAATTACATATATTAATTGAATAATATTATTATATCAGAATGTAATAGACCTTATAATTTAATTAGATTTTAAATATTTTTAACTGAATATTATTTTTTTTAAACATTATTCTCGTTATAGGTTCTTATCATATATAGTCTTTTTTATACAATGTCTATAACTATACATAGCCCTTCCCCAACCCTTAAATAGAAGGATAATGCGCTTCAGCTCACTCGAACCTACGTTTTCCTGCACTAACAATAATACCGATGCCGATCAAGTTAAGATTGGCCAATTGAATATTATAAATTAGATTAATTAATAGCATGTTTTATACAATGTCTATAACTATACATAGCCCATTCCCAACCCTTAAATAAGAGGATAATGCGCTTCAGCACACAATGCTTATAACAATACATAGCTTCTCCCCAACCCTTAAATAAAAGGATAATGCGCTTCAGCGCACAATGCCTATAACTTTACATAACCCCTCCTTAACCCTTAAATAAGAGGATAATGCGTTTCAGCTCATTCGAACCTACGTCTTTCTGCACTAACAACAATACCGATGCCATTCGAGTTAAATATTATAAATTAAATTAATTACTGGCATGTTTTAACCATGAATGCTGTTTTAAATAAAAATAATTACCCTTAAACTATTTTATTTATGTGCTAAAATAATTATGAGAATGGAGATGAGACTAAATTTAATATGGAAGGCGTTTAGTCTTTCTAACTTCTATTAATACGTTATATTCAAAGTAATACACACGATAATACTTTATATAACTTCAATTATTGAAATAAAAAAATATATTTTAAAATATAATAAAATTAAAATTATATTAAATGTAATAGTTGATAATACATTTGAATCTTGACATTCTATTGACTAGGTTCATTTTTTCTCTAAATTTTTTTATATTTTATTAATTTATATATTTTAATTTTAATTATATATATTTTTAATTTCATAATAATATAACTTGATATTTAATTAAAAATAAAAAATATAAACTTTCTGAAAATACATGTAAAATGAAGCCAGACAAATGGGTGTCAAAATTTAAATATATTTGGACAACCTTTTGTCCAAATTCATTCTTAATGTAAAAAAAAAATGCTTTTTTTATTAATTTATATATTTTTAAAGTTTTAAATTTTTTTTAATTTATGTCTGCCACATGGCTAGTATACTGAGAAGTTGCCACATGTCACCATCGGATTGGCTATCAATGACACATCAACACAAAACTAATGGTGTTAGCGCGAAAGTACCAACCTGGGTGACAAAAAACAATTTCAAATACCAATTAAGTCCAAAAAAAAGTTTTGGTATCAACTAAGTACTTTTAGAGAATGGGGCAAACTACGTATTAACCCTTTAATTTAAAGTAAGATATCAAACCAATTTTATAATTCAAATTCAACACCTAATTTCCATTTCATCACAAACACCTAAGTTAAAATTATATAGACTAGCAACTCAGTTAAAATTATTGTTGTTGCAATATCTTAAAGACTGTACGGGCTACACATTACATCTCTGCTCACAAGGGAGGAAGTTATCTAATAAGGCTCATTTCGAGGGAAGAGATGGTGAAAACAGAAAGGTGGATTCAACTAAGTTCTGATGGAATGGTTAAAATTAACACAAGTTGTGCTACTACAGCAGGAGTTTTGAAAGATCAAAATGGGGAATGGATCCTTGGGTTTAATCGCAGATTGGGAAATGCTCTGTTTTCGAAGCTAAACTATGGGTATTCTTGATGGTGTGACATTGGTACAAAGAAGACAACACGATAGAGTTTTGGTGCAGGCAGACAACTTAGAAGTTATTAGGGTGATCGAGGAAGCCTTATCGAAAGGATCATATTCAGCAATAATCAAATGTATTATACAACTCTTGCAAAATGAGGGGAACTGATCAATTGAATATGTTCCTAGATAACATGGAAGCCGATTGTATTACCAAGCTAGCTTTTGATAGAGAGGATGGGTCTACAATTATATGAATCATCTCTTTTTGTTTCTTTTTAGTATTTTGTATAGTTTCTTCTTCTATTCACCAAAAAAAAAAATGTAATAGTTTTCACTTTAAAGATACATAATATAAATTAGGTAAAAAAACCCTCTAAAGTCCTTCTCAATTTCAAAATTAAGCAAATTGATCCCTCTAAAAAAATTAGAGCAATTTAATCCCTATCATTTTTAAACGTGAGCAAATAAAGATAATTTATCGTGACGTTAATGTTTTCCATCAATTATTCATGATTTTCATTGGTATACTAACAAATTTAGCAATTAAAATTTACACATTCTGTCAATTTGGTCCTAATTTAACAAATTTCTCAATTGTACAATTTTTTTTTATTGGTTTTACAATGTATATATTTTCTTGGGATAAATCCCAAAACTATACATGAACTATGGTTTAATGTGCAATTTTATACATGAACTTTGAGTTTGTGCAATTTTATACATGAAATTTTGATTTGATCCAATTCTTGTAAATTATTAACACAATTATTGATATAACATCATTCTATATTTATATATTACATACATAAATAATTATATTTATCCAATATAAAAATAAATTGATGTATATATTTCTTTAAATGTGTATGATTAAATCAAATTTAAAGTTTCAAGTATACATTTGAACCACAATTAGAGTTTCACGTGTATAATTGCATCAAATTAAAGTTCATATATACAATTGCACATTAAATTAAAATTCATGTATAATTTTGAATTTATCATTAATTTTTTTTTATATCTCCAAATTTTCAATATTCAACGCGTATTTAATTGGAAGGATTTTTTAGCCATTTTTTTCTTGTTAAATTTTTTCATATATATAAAGTATTTCATAATTTACCAAATTAATCAAATAAAAAAACACCATGATAACCATACATGTATTATATAAATTATGGTAGCTTAACAAGAATTAGGTGGTAAAATCTCGGGTTTAAGTCGTGAGATATATGGATTGAAATTCACGAGACGATAAATTTTTCGTTTTGAGTTTAATATCATATATATATATGATTTAGATGATTAGAGTCGTTGTTTGTTGGTGATTTAGAACATAATTTGAATCGTGTGTTATCCATTCCCGCCCCGAATAATTTAATGGATTTTTTTTTCAAAAAACTTTTTAAATGAGCCACACGACATTTGAAAGACTTTTCTAAAATTTAATTATCATATTTGTTAATAAATATTTTTAAAAATAAAGTTTTTTTTAAATACATTTACTTTATATTTTGAAAAAAAAATTCCTAAATTCACTTTACGTATAGTTACTAAAGGAAATTTTAAATAAAAAGGTAGGAAAAATTACACTGCAAGTCACTCAATTATCAAATTTTTTAATTTGGTCACCCAATTATTGCTCCTTTACTTTTTTTGTTGTCTAACAATCTTTTTTTTTTTTAATTTGGTCATCACTATTCGAGATAGTTTTTTTTTTCCTTTTACTGTTAGTTGTCACTAACTCTCTAACCAGAGGATAATATGTCAGTTAAATTTAGCCTTAAAATTTTACATATCATATCGATTTAGTCATAATTTTAAAAAATAATCCTCGAAATTTAATAATAATCTCATTCTGGTCCTAATTCTAAAAATTCAAAAAATATATATAAAAAAATAAAAAATTCGTAAATATTTTCAAAAAAATATATAAAATACCCCACCTCCACTTCCATCAATGGCTATTTGGTCTTCTCCTCCTTCTCTCAACCACCATCCAGGATCCATACTCCTCCATCTTCACGCGATAAGCAACAAACGGTTCCTTGGGCAGCATTTCTCCCATGTTAATACTATCGTCTCTATCATTGCTCGTAGGACAAATTTCTTGAACATGGCCATAACACCCACATTTGAAACAAATATTAGGAAGGGACTCATATTCAACTCTTTGAATATATTTTCTTCTATTCTGATTTTTGAGATGAGGGGTTTGCTTAAATCCACACACACTGCCATTCGAGCAAAATGGCCACGGATACCATTGTTAGTATTATAATCACTTTTAATCACATTGCCCTTGAGGATACTCTTCTTGTATAAAGAACCTGATAATTTTGGCAACCTAATCCCTGCAACCACTTGCAATGGATATGGTTGCGACATTGAAAAAGAGGAACACGAAGGCTGAACAGTTAGATAATGCCCAAATATGACCCACGGTACAGTCCTCTTATGGCATTAAATTTGACAAAGGATTTCACAAGGCATTAATCTTATTCCAAAAGCATATTGAAACCAATTCTTCTTCCTAGAAGTTTAATAGTCATTGTTCGCATTCGTTTGGAAAACTTGATGATTGGCAAACCCCCAACATTCTCCTTCACCACATCTTCTTCTAACTTAATGTCATCTTCAAAAAGTGACCCTTTAGCCCCTTTCGACTTTTATCGTTCCATTTAGCAGTTTATCCATAAAGGACATCAGAACTACCTCCAAAGTCTCCATGTCCATACCACCATCGTCAGGAGGATCATCCTTCTATAACCGGACTTTCTTGGTAACCCTACTGCCACCGTTACCTTGGTAATCCGGTGATGGAGACAGGTGAGGAGTGTTAAACTAAGGGTGTTTACGAGGGAATTCTATTTCTTCTTTTTATTTGTCACTGATTCATGATCTTTCTCGTTACTCTTGCAGTCAATGCTTAAAGTTTAAAACATGATTCCCATATGCAGGTCTTCATTGTTGGATCTTTTCTTTGTGATCCATCTGAATGTGCTTAGGCATGTATCTTCGGAGTTTACAAATTTTACAATATTTTAAAAAAATGTAAATGTTGCGGGACTAAATTTATTAATTTTTTAAAATTTTAAACTAAAATGACTCATATTGTAAACATTGAGGGTTAAATTTATAGAATTTTCATATTTAGGATCAAACTGATAAAATGTATAAATATTAGAAAGCTAAAATTGTTATTAGACCAATAAAAAAGCCCACATCTACACTTCAAACAAATTGTTAACCTTCCGTGACTAAAATATTTGATTTTATATATAATTCAAATCCAACACTTAATTATCAGTTAATCAAATAACATGCAAGTAAAATTATATAAACTAAGTCTTACCTCGATTAAAATCATCGCTATTACAATATCTCAAATAAAGTAAATTTAAATACAGTTAAATATATAATTATTTTCACTTTAAAGATATATAATATAAAATTTAATACAAAAAATATTAATATAATTACAATAATTTAAATTTAAAATTTTTACAATATAATACAAATTTATATAATGCGACATCAATTTTAATTAAATTTAAAGTCGAGACGGATTAATTCGGATTAAACCTCCTTTTCTTTAATCTAACAAGAAAAACACCTCTCATTTTCAAAAGAAGTGATAAAGTGTAAGGAGGGTCCATCATTTTCTCTGCAGTCGCACCACCGTCAACGGCTATGATCTCGAATTCACGCATCAAAGCCACTACGATCGTCTTCATCTGTACAAAAGCCATATATTTACCCAAACAAGTCCTGGGCCCACAATGAACGCCGGAAATTTAAACTGATCGGACGGCTTAAAAACGCCATCACCACCGTGCAACCATCTTTCGGGTTTAAATTCTCTACAATCAGGGCCCCACACTTTCTCCATCCTACCCATAGCGTAAGCAGAATAATCAGCGAACCAGTCTTTTAACACGTGGGTACCATCAGGCCAAACGTCATCACTCACCGTTAATCTTGAATTGATTGGTACCGGAGGAAACAACCGTAGCGATTCCGATAGAGCCGCATGTAGGTAATTCAAACTCTTTAAATCATCGTACGTGAAAGTAGGATCTAGTGTTGTTACTTCGTTAAGGATCAAACGGTCGCAATGTGGGTGACCGTTGACTAACCAGAAAAACGAAGTCAACGCCGTCGACGTTGAATCTTTACCGGCGAGGATGAAGCTTATGATTACATCTCGTAAGAACTTTCTCTTCTTTGCTTCGTCGTCGAATTCTATCTCCGATGACGTTTTCGCCATGAATCTGGATAACAGATCTTGATTTCTCCAATCGTATTGTTCTTGTTTTGCTTTTGATTTGATGATTTCAAAAGCGAAATCATCGATTATTTTGATTGATTCTTTCAATTTTTTCTCCGATCCGATGTTCAACGATCTCTTGATTCTCCAAACGGCGGGAATCGGAGCAAAGAATCTCGAAGAACAGATATCAACGGCGTCGTTGAAAGCTTTAGCGAAACTTGAATTATCCATAGATTCAATATCTACACCAAACGCGACTTTACAAATGTTAATGAATGAAAATCTTTGTAAAATCTCTTGAAGATCGATGATTCGGTTTTCGTTACAAGCGGTGTAGAGATACGGTACGAGGTTTTGATCGAGCTGGGAAGTTACGACGTCAGAGATGAAACTTTTGAGTGATTTGGTGTTGAATTCGTGACTCGAGAGCTTCCGTTGCATAGTCCAGAGATGGCCGTCGACACCGAATATGCCGTCGCCGAGGAGGTCGTGGAGGAAATCGTGGAACCGAGAGCCTTTGATGTAGTTGGGGAAATTGGCGACGAGGAGGTGGTGGAGGTTGGCGGGGTTAGCGGTGCAAACGCCGGGAGAGAGGTTGAGGAAGGTGTTGACTTGGAGAGTGGATGTTGGCGTTTGAGAGAGCATGTCGGCGATCCAATCGTGGAAACGGTGGCGGTTGCGGAGGAAACCCGGGAGGTTTCCAATTATAGGGTACGACTGTGGAGTCGGGTTTTTGCGCGGCGGAGCTTGTTTTTGACGGCGGAAAATGGGGAAGAAGATGAAGGGAAGGAGACAAAGGGATAATAAAGCTAGTAACGGAAGCAGGAGACTAATGCCATTTAGAGGATCAAAGTCTGCCATTGTTGATCAGTTACTTTTGCTTCGTGGTCTTTGAATGGGGTAGTGCAGAAAACATACAAAAGCCGGAAGAGTGTGGATAAGGTTATTTTTTGGTAAAATTTCATGTGAAGTCCCTCTATTATAAATATTGGATCAAGTTAGTCCCTTTATTATTAAATGTGTTGCGGGCCCATTTACCCGGTGGCCCACTACCCGTTACAAGCCCAATTACAAAATAAACCAAACCCATCTAAAACCTAACCCAAAACCCGAGCCCAATTCCCCCCTAAAAACCCAACTAGGGTTTCAGAAAAATGAAACCCTAGCCGAACCTAGCGCCGCATCCATCCCTCTGCCGTTTGCCTTGTCCCATCGCCACCCACCGTGCCTAGCTTCATCAACACCTGCAAAATGGCAGAAAAAGCCGGAGCACACAACAGATAGTGCAAAGAATACAACTAAAAAATACAATGTAAATTGGATATAAAAGCAAAACAATATCTCTGTACATTGAAAAGGGAGCAGCGTTTTTGAATGAAAAAAAGAAAAACAGATCAAAAGGTTGACTCCAATCTATTCTTCTCTGTTCTTGTTTCTTGTTTACTTTACTCTTTATTTATTGTTTATTTTTATTTTTTTTCGCATTCGTTCAACAAAGAAAAAGGAATTGAAAGGGAGAGGAGAAAATACCTTACCGCTTCGACGGGCTGGTGTCGGAACCCCACCCTTGCCGTCGTCAGATTCGAGCCGAAAGGGGCATCTCATCCCTTTTCCTTTTGGTCTTGCGGTTGAGAAGGCTTAGCCTTCGGGGACACAGCAAAGTTGGGAGGCTTAGAGGCCTTTCTCGCGCAACTCCGGCCATTGGCCATGGAGGCGGAGATGGCGGTCTGAGCTTAAGGGGTCGAGAGATGTAGGGGGGAGAGCATTCGGCTCTCAGTTCTCCTTTTTTTGTTTTTTTCTTGATTGCTCAGAAAATGAAATGGAGGCTGCCCGAGTAGGGTTCTTCTTGGCCCTTGCTTGATGTGTGAAACGACGCCGTTTGGAGTCCGATCAGTGGCTCCAAAACGGCGTCGTATTGAGCTCTGACCCGCGCGGTGACCCGACCCAGGGGAAGGATCCGCGTGTTTTCTTTAAATGGGATATTTGCGCGCGCAGTCCCTCCGACTTTGTAGCGCGTTGCAATCTGGTCCTATTTCGCTATTTCCTATTTTTCAATGTAGCCCCAGAATTCTGTTTTTGTTCTAATTTGACCCTATGCTGCACTGCGTTTTGGGGCTTCGGGGTCTCCCTTTTTTTCACGCGTATTACATCTTGATCCGTTATTCTGTTTTATTTTTGATTTCAGCCCTGAGGTTTCGTTCCCGTTTTGAATTAGTCCCATTGTTATTATTATTACTGTTATTATTATTACCTATTTATTTATATTGATTTTATTTAAACTTCCGGTACATATATATATTTTTATATTTTACAACTTATGTACCTATATATATATCTATACACACATTTTCATTTTCATAAATACATACATATTTATATATAATCTTTATAGTCTAAAATACACCCTTTTTTATTTGTTTATTTTCGCATATACATACACATTTTCAATATATTTTTAGTATGTATATAAATTAACGTATTTATTTGTATACATATGTATATTTTCATTAGTTTTAAACTTTTGTTTGTACATATATACTTTTTCTTTTATTTTACAATATATATACACTTACTTTTTATATGTATTCCTTTATCTTCGTATTCCATAGTTTTATACACCTATATGTACATATTTTTACATATACGCATATTTATTTATCTTATATAAAATATACTCTATATATTTTGTTAATTCATGTATACACATATCTTAGTTCATGTCTATATACATCTTTTTATACTTAATCGTATTTGCTATTTATTTATTTCATTTTTGTTATTATTTTGAATGAATGATTTAACTTTATTCGTTTTTTATTTTGTTATTTTGTATGTTGTAAGTTTGATCGTTCATATTGATTGCTATAGCTTGCATCGTTTCTATATTCTCATGTTCATTATGATTTTGCCATGCATAAATAATGTAATTTGCTTTCAGTATAATTTTGTGCTTTATTTTTACTCGATATAACAAAATTTATTTTTTTTAAAATGGCATTTCGTGTTTGGACTCGAGAAAATCGTGCCCTAACTTACTAAGTCTCGATTCTCTCGATAAATCTAAATGTACGAATCTTTCTAAACTCAAATTTTAGATGACCTCGGGATTAAAAATCACGTCCTAACTTACTGGTCGCGATCTCATTTTTAAATCCGAGATGGCTAAAATATCTTTTAAATAAGCATTTTTCATTCGCGTATCGAGAATTTGAGATATTGTATGCTAACTTACTGGATATGATTCTCTTCCTCGATTAACGTGAAATATATTTCTTTTTCCAAAAATTTTCATTTTAATACAAGGATCGTATTTTTAATTCTTTCAAATTCTCAATTTTCGACATCAAGACATTAGGTAATCAACTAGGTACCAATTTCTGGGCGTTACGAGGGTGCAAATCCTTCCTCGTGCGTAACCGACTCCCGAACCCATTTTCTAAATTTCGTAGACCAAAACCGTTGTTTTAATAAAATCAAATTATTTATTAAAAACAACCTTTTTCCAAGGTGACCCAATCACACCTCAAAAAGGATTGGTGGCGACTCCCTTTTTCATTTTCAAAACCCAAGTCGATCTTGTTTTTCGATCAAAAAAATGGTGTCAACAGCTTGGCGACTCCACTGGGGAGACCGATAAGAGGGTCAAGCCACGTGGTAATTACTTTTTGTCTTTTGTCAAAAATTGAAAATTCGGTTTAAAATTATGATCCTTTCATCACATTTTATCTGTCTTTATCATAATCATCATCAGTGGGGTTTATAATTGCTCTGTTTGTTTAAATTTTGGTATCTTTCCGTATTGCATTGCATGTCCGTTGGTCACACCTTTTTAAGTGGGAGTGAGAAGCTACGCCTTCGTGAGGTTTTCACCTCCGCATGGGATAGTGAATCGCTTTCGGGATATATCCGTACCTATGTCTTCGTGAGATTTTCATCTCCGCATGGCCATAGGGAAATGTATCCCCCTGAATCGAACTCGGTCCGTATGAGCCTATAATGGGTGAGGATCGAGGAATCTGCTGGTTCAGGTACCCTACTTTAGAACCAAACCACATGTAATGAGCCATAGGAACTGACCTAGGTAGAGCTACTCCAAATTTTAGTGCTTACCTAAATGAATGTTGTATTTATTGTCGCTTATTTTAAATCTTATTCTGTGTTTAATGCTAATTTACTTTGTTTGTGATTGCATGGCATCTTCATTCTAAAAGAGGTGTCGATTTACGTTCAGTTTCTTGGTAGAAAGCTTATCATGGAAAAGGGGTTTGTTGATAAAGTAGAGGATAATGCGGCTGTGCGAATATGGGCTGAAACGACACAGCGAGAGAAAGGCGATAGTCTTACCGAAGGGTATGTGTCAGAATTGTGGGATTTTAGTCGTATCAGTGTAATCCAGAATGACCTTCGAGAAATGAAAGAAGTCTGGGATCAATGGGATGTCGAGGCCAAGCAGCTGTTCTATTGTAACTACGGTGACCTACCTTATCTGCTTAGTGTCAAAGTGGACAAGTATTTATTCCGAGCCCTCGCTCAGTTTTGGAATCCTGCCTACAGTTGTTTCACTTTTGGGAAAGTAGATTTGACGCCTACTGTGGAGGAGTATACGACCTTGCTTCGGTGCCCAAAATTCAAGTCGACAAGGCTTATTCCAGAGCTGTCTGTGTCCCTCCGTTGTTAAAGAAATTAATGAACATCACTGGGATGAGCGAGCAGTGGGTCGCTGCCCGGATCCAACAAAAGGGCGACAGTAAATGTGTTCCTTAGAAAAGTTTGCGAGACTTGGTGCTTGTACATCCTGACTTAAAGAAAAGGGTCGATGTCTTCGCCTTAGGTATCTATGGACTAGTGGTTTTCCCCAAAGCTTTAGGACACATAGACGAGGCTGTATCTGATTTGTTTGATCGGCTTAGTAAAGGGGTTACACCGGTTCCGGCAATACTAGCTGAAACTTTTAGATCCTTGAATGCGTGTCGAAAAGCAGGGGAGGGAAGGTTTATTGGATGCGCGCAGCTCTTATTGGCATGGTTCCATAGCCACTTCTGGAAAGTCGAAAAGGTCTCTTATCGAGTATTCTCTGATAGCTACTCCCCTCTAGGAGAATTGGTGGCCACGCCAAGACGGGATGATATTTCAGAAGGAAAATGGATAGAGATACTCCAGAATCTCCAGGATGAAGATATTGAATGGAGGGCCCCTTGGTTAATTCCTGATGAGATATTGTACCGATGTGGAGATTTTGATTGGGTTCCGCTGCTCGGGATATGGGGAGCTATCGGATATGCTCCTCTACTCGTATCAAGACAGTACAGATCACGACAATTCATACCAGCGACGCAGGGGTTGGCCTATTGTGATTTTTCCTATAGGGAGGACAATTACAAGAAGAAGGTTCGAGAAATATCTAGTGCCTAGAACCAGACTCGTCGAATGAAGATTTTAGCCGTGGGTCCGACAATTACCCCCGAGTATAGTCAGTGGCGTGATCAAAGGATCAACGACAACATCCCGGCGCCAAATTCAGAAACTGCTCGATCTTTAGAGGAACACTTACAAGTTTTGCCTTCTGAGATAGAAATCATCAAACAAGAATTTAAAAAAAATGAGTTTAGAATTGGGGAAGAAGATAGAACAACTAGAGGAAGAAAAAATGCAGTTAGGACTGGATGTGGACATTCAAAGATTAGAGGCCGATAAATTGAAAAAAGGAAATAACAAAGTAGAAGAAGATTTGGACAGCCTGAAGACAGATTACAAGAAGTTGCATAGGTCGATAAGAGCTGCTGGCTTGGGTAAAACACCAGAACAATGGCGACAAGAAATTCAGGAGGAAAAGACGAAAGCTAATCAATGGGAAAAGAAATTCCAGGATACTCGGGCTCGAGAAGTCGCCTTGGGAAAGAGTCTACTAGTTTGCCAAGACGAGAAGACGGAGTTGAAGGTCCGGATAACTGAACTAGAAAGATCGCTTCACCAGTACTGTAATCGTAATGCTGCGGTTGAACTAAGGGCGAGCTTAGACAAAATTGAAGAATTAAAAGGACAAATAGGAGGGCTAGAGAATGCATTGCAAAGTAGTGAAATCCGGATAGAGCTTCTGGAAGAAAATAATGAGCAGTGGCAAAGACAATTCCGTCGGTCTCAAGAGCAGATTAGAGAAAGTGATTATATTATGGGAGAGGCGGTGGCTCAGGTGCGCGAAGTAGCTGATCATCTGCAGACTCTAGCGGTTCAGGCTGATCTATTAAGTTTGAAGTATGAGTCAGAGTCGGACAGGGGCCGAGAATTAGCTTGGCTTCTTAGAAAGGTTAAGGCTTTGAGTGTGAGGGCAAAGCCATATATGTAGTCTATTTTATGTAAAGAAACTCTTTATCTAGTAAAGTTTTCTAATGAAGTTGAATTAGAATCAGTGCCTCTTTTTCTTCGCATTCTTTTCATGCATTACATCACATCATATGCATTAATGACCATTAAAAAACCTAATCGAATAAAATCATTTCAGTTAACCTGGAAAACCAACAAAGTTACGGCACCCGAGCTAAGGCAAAAATTATGGACCAAAGGTTGGAGAAGCTAGAGCAACTTCAAAGAGAAATGCAAGACCAGTTGCAGGCGCAAATGAAAGAGCAAATAGAAAAGATTCAGCGTGACATGGTGCAAAAGATGGAGGAGTCCCAAAATGATCTGGTGGCTAAGATGACGCAATTATTGAAGGGAGTAGATAAGGGTAAAGGTCCTGTGATTGTTAGTGAAGAAGAAAACAATGGTGAACCACTTTATCCTCCAGGTTTCACGCCTCCGCATGCGCAAGTACAGACTGAGCTGCATCCGCGGAGACCCTCGGTGTCAGTTAGGCCCCAGCAGTTCCAAGGCGATGCTTCAATCCCAATGAATTTTCAACCCGGAGCGGGCCTTAATCCCGGTGATAGCCCGAATAATATTGCTGTCCCAGATCTTGACGAGATGGTTGAAAAGGACAAGGCGAAGGAGGAATTTCCAAAACAATTTGAGGAGAAATGGAAATGGATAGAAGAGAAGTTTAGGGCAATAGAAAGCATCGAAAGCTATGGAATAGATGCAAAGGATCTGAGCTTGGTTCCGGACTTGGTGCTCCCTTACAAATTTAAGATGCCGGAATTCGAGAAATACAACGGGACTAGTTGCCCAGGATCCCATATTACTATGTTCTGTAGAAGAATGACGGGGCATATTAATAATGATCAATTATTAATACATTACTTTCAGGAAAGTCTTACGGGAGCGGCGTCAAAGTGGTACAATCAGCTGAGCTGAGCTAAAATTGCTACTTGGAGGGATTTAGCACAGGCTTTCCTGAGACAATACAATCATGTCTCAGAAATGATGCCTGACAGGATAACTCTGCAAAATTTAGAGAAGAAATCGAACGAAAGCTTCAGACAATATGCGCAGAGGTGGCGAGAGGTGGCGGTTCAGGTGCAACCACCGCTTTTGGAAAAAGAGATGACGACGCTTTTTATTAATACTTTGAAAGCCCCGTTCATCACTCACATGTTGGGAAGCGCTTCAAAAAATTTCTCGGATATAATCATGAATGGTGAAATGATTGAGCATGCCATTAAAAGTGGAAAAATAGATGGAGGAGAAAATAATAGGAGGGCACCCCCGAGGAAAAGAGAAAATGAAGTGAATAATGTGAATACTTATGGTAGGTCAATTACCGTGAATCAACCAAAGAAAGTGGTTGCTAATCAACAGGGATCATCAAGACAAGAATCGGGAGCTAGGCAAACTACTGAAAAGCCCCAATTCACGCCAATCCCAATGTCATACAAGGAGTTGTATCAGACTTTATTCAATGCACATGTTGTTGCTCCTCGTTACTTGAGTCCCCTACAACCCCCGTATCCAAAATGGTATGATACGAACGCGCAATGTGATTATCATGCGGGAATTTCTGGGCACTCGATAGAAAATTGTACGGCCTTCAAGAAGGTAGTAGAAGGACTTATCAATTTAGGTGTTGTCAAACTTGACGACTCACCTAACGCAAAGAATCCGTTACCTAACCACGCAGATAAGGGGGTGAATATGGTTAGCGAAGGTACGGGAGAAGAAGTCAAGACTGACATTGCTGAAGTAAAAACTCCATTGAAACGGGTCTGGAAAGAAATGGCGAAAAGAGGGTTGGTTATTTCAGATTCTGAGGAAGGGCATGAGATGGGAAATTATTGTGAATTTCACCATAAAACAGGGCATGAAATCCAAGAATGTGAAGGATTCAAGGCTTTGGTTCAAAGCATGATGGATAACAAGGAGATGAGGTTTTACGAAGATGCGAAAGAAACGAGGAGCATATGCGCGACAGAGTTGGGAACAAAGGCTCCAAAAATAAATCATCCTGTGGTCATTATCTCACGCCCTAAGGGTAATGAGGTTAGGGCTCAGGTAACACCGAAAATTGTAATCCAGAAACCATCAAATTTCTCTTATAGGGATAACAAAATGGTGCCGTGGAATTACGGGTGTAATGTGACCATTTTGGGAAAAGAAGCAGAAAGAAATCAGGAAATAGGTTCTTACACGCGCAATGGAAAAAGATATGACGCTCAAGCAGAGTCGTCCAGGGAAGAGAATTGGAAGAAAGAACAGAGGAAAGGGAAAGCAGTAGAAGTTGAGTCATTGGTAAATGAACCAATAAAAGAAGAGGAGGCAAAGGAGTTTTTGAAGTTTTTGAAACACAGTGAATACAGTGTTGTGGAGCAACTGCACAAACAGCCAGCCCGCATTTCTGTATTAGCTTTACTCCTAAACTCAGAAGTACATCGGAATGCACTTTTAAAGGTGCTAAACGAAACATATGTGGCTGACGATATTTCGGTAAACAAGCTGGATCGGTTGATCAACAATATTGGTGCTGACAATTTTATCTTCTTCAATGATGATGAAATACCATCTGGAGGAAGAGGTTCTACTAAAGCCTTGCACGTTACTGTCCGATGCAAAGGGTACACACTCCCGGGGGCCTTGGTTGATAATGGATCTGCACTAAATGTATTGCCTTTGTCCACTCTTAGTCGATTACTAATAGACAGTTCGCACATGAAAGCATGCCAGAGCATAGTAAGGGCATTTGACGGAACAAAAAAGGAGGTTATGGGGAGAATTGAGGTACCATTAAGGATTGGCCCAGTCACCTATGAGGTGGATTTCTTGGTAATGGATATTAAACCCTCCTACAACTGTCTATTGGGGAGACCGTGGATACACTCAGCAGGGGCAGTACCTTCATCATTACATCAGAAGGTGAAGTTGGTATCGGAGGATCGGTTGGTAACAATAGATGCAGAGGAGGATATTATCGCAATGATGACTAGCGATGCACCTTATGTGGACATCAACGATGAGGCACTAGAATGTTCTTTTCGGTCGTTAGAGTTTGTGAACGCGATGTTTATTGCGGAGGGAAATAGAATTCCAGTACCGAAAATATCCAGGACCACTGAGATGGGATTGCGATTGATGGTAGGAAGAGGAGCCTTGCCCGGGAAAGGATTGGGAAAATATCTTCAGGGAAGGATTGAGGCACCAATGCCGAAGGAAAAGATTGATAGATTTGGTTTAGGGTACAAGCCAGACATGAAGTAGAAGAAGAAAGAAGTAGAGAAGAGACAGGAGAGAAGAAGGGCGCGTTTGAATGGACACGAAGCTAAGTGTGAGCCTTTAACCTTTCCCCACATATCTACATCTTTTGTGTCGGGAGGATTTATTCATTCTGAATGTGGAGTGTCCGGTAGCGGCGTGGGAGGAATGTTGGAAAACGTTTATACCAACGCCATAGAAGCAACGGAAAGGAGGGCCTTGTTGGAGATCTGCCCGTATGAGCCTGGAAGCGAGCTAAACAATTGGACTGCTGAAGAAATCCCTGTAGTCTTTAGGGCTTATTCAGAGTAATGCTCAAAACATTCCTGTTGTTTGTTGGCCTAGAAACGATATGAAATCTTTTGTGAAATAGGCATTGGGCCTAAGTATCATTATTTTAATGAAATACGTGTCTACGTTCATCTCGATCAGTCACTTTTTTTTCTTTTACATTTTTCATTTGGTTGATTGTCTTACAAATAATTCTTTCATTTGTAATTCTTTTGCACAAACATATTCATAAATTTATATATTCTTGGTATATTCTTTGATGTGCCCTCATAGGTCTTCAGATATCAATAACATGAGTGACGCTGCCTCAAACGCGGAGCCTATTTTTGAGCAAGAAGTGTGTTTAAAGGGATCCCGCGACTTTGAAAATGACGAAGATTATGATGCATCTCCGGACTTGTTAAGAATGGTGGAACAAGAGGATAATCATATCCTACCTCATAGGGAATCATTAGAAATAGTGAGTCTAGAGGATGGAAAGGAGGTGAAAATTGGAACTGAAATCACCGCAAAGACAAGGCAAGACCTCATTAATTTGCTCCGAGAGTTCAAAGATGTTTTCGCGTGGTCGTACCAAGATATGCCTGGGCTAAGTACTAACATTGTGGTGCATCGTCTGCCCATAAAGGAGGATTGTAAACCCGTTCAACAGAAGCTAAGGAGAATGAGACCTGATATTGTGTTGAAAATAAGAGAAGAAGTCAAAAGACAATTCGACGCTGGATTCTTACAAGAGGTCAAGTATTCGGATTCGGTAGCCAACATTGTCCCTGTTCCCAAAAAAGATGGAAAGGTACGAATGTGTGTGGATTATAGGGATTTGAACAAGGCTAGCCCAAAGGACAACTTTCCACTGCCTCACATTGATACTTTGGTAGATAACATGGCGGGCTATTCATTGTTTTCTTTCATGGATGGTTTCTCTGGATACAATCAAATAAAGATGCACCCTGGAGACATGAGGAAAACCACATTTATTACCTTATGGGGAACATTCTGTTACAAGGTAATGCCCTTCGGATTGAAGAATGCGGGAGCAACATATCAAAGAGCTATGGTGACTTTGTTTCACGACATGATGCACAAGGAGATCGAGGTCTATGTTGACGATATGATCGCGAAGTCTAGAACAGAAGAAGAGCATGTTCAGGTCTTGAAAAGGTTATTTTTGAGATTAAAGAAATTTCAGCTCAAGCTTAACCCGGCCAAATGCACGTTTGGAGCCAGATCAGGGAAGTTATTAGGCTTCATAGTTAGCAAAAAGGGGATCGAGGTTGACCCAGACAAAGTAAAGGCAATACGAGATTTACCTCCCCGCGCACTCAGAAGGAGGTTCGAGGTTTCCTAGGGAGGCTGAATTACATTGCTCGGTTCATCTCACAGCTGACAGAGAAATGTGATCCAGTATTCCGGCTCTTAAAGAAACATAATCCGGGTGAATGGGATGAAGAGTGTCAGATTGCTTTCGATAAGATAAAGCAGTACTTGGCTAATACCCCAGTCTTATCACCTCCAAGTCCAGATAGGCCATTGATATTGTATCTAACAGTGTTGGAGAATTCCATAGGATGCGTATTGGGCCAACATGATGAGACAGGAAAGAAAGAAAGGGCAATATACTACCTCAGTAAGAAATTTACTGATTGCGAGATGAGGTACTCATCAATTGAGAAGTTGTGTTGTGCTCTAATCTGGGCAACCCGAAGACTGAGGCAGTATATGTTGTACCACACGACTTGGCTGATTTCAAAGTTAGATCATTTAAAGTATGTGATGGAATCGACTACTTTGAACGGGAGAATGGCTAGATGGCAGATCTTGCTCTCAGAATTTGATATAGTATATGTCAGTCAGAAGGCCATAAAGGGAAGTGCAATAGCCGATTTCCTAGCTAGTAGAGCCTTGGAGGACTATGAATCTTTGAACTTCGATTTTCCAAACGAGGACTTGATGTATGTGGCGAATACTGAAGAAAATCCTCAAATGGATCGCGTATGGAAGTTAAATTTTGATGGAGCTTCAAATGCTACGGGTAATGGAGTTGGGGTAGTTTTGGTATCCCCAAGTGGAGATCATTATCCTGTTGCTAGCAAGTTGGACTTCGATTGTACAAATAACATGGCAGAATATGAGCATGTATTATGGGCATTCGTGCAGCCATTGAACGGAACATCAAAGTACTGAGAGTATACGGGGATTCAGCGTTGGTGATATACCAACTCAAAGGGGAGTGGGAGACTAGAGATCCTAAGCTAATCGGTTATAGAAAATTAGTTCTTGAATTGGCTGAGGAGTTTGACGATATCACCTTCTATTACCTTCCACGGGAGGAAAACCAAATGGCTGATGCTTTGGCTACTCTAGCTTCGATGATTCAGGTGAATAGACTTGATGCAATGAGGCCTGTTCAGATGAGTATCTCTGAGACCCCGGCTAATTGCTGCAATATTGAGGAGGAGGGAAAAGATGATTGTCCTTGGTATCAAAGTATCCTACAATATGTGAAAAATCAGGAATACCCTGATCAAGCAACAGAGAATGACAAAAGAACTCTGAGAAAGACAGCCATTGAATACGTCTTTGATGGAGAAGTGTTATATAAAAGAAGGAAGGATCAAGTACTGTTGAGATGTGTGGACGCTGTGGAAGCCAAGAAGATTTTAGAAGAAGTCCATGAGGGTATTTGTGGGACGCACGCCAGTGGTTTCACGATGGCCAGACAGATCATAAGATTTGGGTACTATTGGCCCACCATGGAAGGAGATTGTATTGATCATGCCAGGAAGTGCCACAAATGCCAAATTTACGGAGACAAAATACACGCACCTCCTTCACCTCTTCACGTCATGACCTCTCCTTGGCCGTTTTCCATGTGGGGTATGGATGTTATTGGGCCAATATCACCAAAGGCTTCTAATGGGCATCGCTTCATCTTCGTAGTAATTGATTACTTTACCAAGTGGGTGGAGGCTGCTTCATATGCAAATGTCACGAAAGCAGTAGTCAGCAAATTCTTGAAGAAGGAGATCATTTGTCGATATGGAATGCCTGAGAGGATCATATCCGACAATGCGATGAACTTGAATAATAGCACAATAGCTGAAGTTTGTAGCAAATTTAAAATTAAGCATCATAACTCATCGCCGTATCGTCCAAAATGAATTGTGCAGTGGAGGCGGCCAATAAAAACATTAAAAGAATTGTGGGGAAAATGACTGAGACCTACAAGGATTGGCATGAGAAATTATCATTTGCTCTCCTTGCCTATCGAACATCAGTTAGAACTTCTACTGGGGCAACGCCTTTTTCTCTGGTTTATGGAATGGAGGCAGTAATACCCATTGAAGTTGAAATCCCTTCTCTACGGGTGTTATCTGAGCTACAGTTGGATAAAGCTGATTGGATCCAATCTCGGTACGATCAGTTGAACCTAATCGAGGAAAAGAGGCTAAGAGCTATTCACCATGGGCAAATGTACCAGAAACGAATGATGCGAGCCTATAATAAAAAGGTTCGCCCCCGAGAATTTCGTGAAGGGGACTTGGTACTAAAAAAGATTCTTCCTATGCAAAGAGATTTTAGAGGAAAATGGATGCCAAATTGGGAAGGCCCTTATGTTGTAAAGAAGGCCTTTTCTGGTGGAGCTTTGATCCTATGCGAGATGGATGGCAAAAGTTTACCAAATCCTGTAAACGCAGACTCCGTCAAGAAGTACTTCACTTGAAAGAAAGGGGAACTAAAGTGAAAACCCGTGAAGGGCGCTTTGCTTCCTAAAAAACAAAACAAAAAAAAACAAAAAAAAAACAAAAAAACTTTGGAGAGGCTAAGGTGAAAACCCGTAAAGGGCACTTTGAGACCAAAGAGGGCTTAAGTCGAAAACCCGAAAAGGGCGACTCAAGTATTGGGCAGGATTGGAACATCAGGATTTGAGCGGATCAAATTTTGATCGGGGGATATGATGATCTTGCTTTACTTGAACCAACAAGAAAGGATATGCAACGTCTTGAAACATTGACAGAGTATTGCAGATCTCCTGAACACCTGTCAAACTCAGAAGGGTCTTCGGAAAGTTTGTACAGAGAAACTCAAGCTGCGATAACTGGGGCACCTAGTTCTTATGTGTATTCTTGAAAATACATTCTTTTATTTTATTTCTTCCTTTCTTTTTGTGAAAACACACATTCTCAATCCACTTCTTTGTTACCTTTCTTTCGCCATCTTTGATGTTTTATTTGAGTTATGATCAGAACCAACTTTATTCTTATCCATTGTTATGACCTTTTTGCAAACATGTTGCATTGGAATAATGATTAATGGACTAATAAAACGTTCACAAAGGAAGTTTTGCATATTACTCTGAAAAGTTCTAAATAATATAGGAACCTGAAACAGGACTATTGTTTAGAACACGCCAATTTTAAAGGTTGGAAATTTGAGAAGGAAGAGTCTAAGTTTGGACTTTCTCTTTGGATTTTGTCGTCAAATGCATTGATTGAACAAAATGACGAGATGTTATTTTAATGACAAAGCTAAATAAATAAGCAAGCAATGATTATCAGGCAATAGGAAGAGGTTACCTCGGAGAAGAGATCATTCATTTGCACATGAGTACGACACATTGAGAATGGTGTGGGGAGCTAGAACGATTCAGGTCATGTATCCTCGAATAGTGATAGGAGAAGAGTGAGGAAAAGCCACATATTTCTACCCTTGGATTACAGTGGGAGAATGATGGTACAAATTTTAGCACCCCAATGGATTAAACTTTGAGGTTCACAGTGGGGACAGTCTGGCTAAATGTTTCTTCAGAAAAAATCAGTCAAGCGAGAAGGCGTTGTAGCACGTCAGTCACAAAGCCTTAATAAACTTCGAGTAATGACAACCTGAGCAGGATCATTCTCGAAAAAATAAAATTTTACATCATGCAAACACCATTTACACACGTCTAGTTAGGAGCATTTGATTCATTTAGATCATGCCATCCTAATCATTAGGCATAATCAGGTTCATTACACAGGTCATCTTCCCTAGAGAACAGATCAATGAAGACATCAGATCCTGCTGACTGCGAAGCAGATCAAAGATAGAAGATCTTGCCTTCCTGCATCGATAACGAAGTAGATCGAAGAATTTCAGATCTTATCTCCCTGAGATTACAGCGGAGCAGATTGAAGATAGTAATCCTATCTCCCTGAGATTACAGTGGAGCGGATTAAAATAAGAGATCTTATCTCTCTGAAGTTACAGTAGAGTAGATCGCATCAGGTCTTATCTCCCTGAGATTACAGTGGAGCAGACCGAAAGATTTCAGATCTTATCTCCCTGAGATTACAGCGGAGCAGATTGAAGATAGTAATCATATCTCCCTGAGATTACAGTGGAGCAGATTAAAATAAGAGATCTTATCTATCTGAAGTTACAGTAGAGTAGATCGCATCAGGTCTTATCTCCCTGAGATTACAGTGGAGCAGACCGAAAGATTTCAGATCTTATCTCCCTGAGATTACAGCGGAGCAGATTGAAGATAGTAATCATATCTCCCTGAGATTACAGTGGAGCAGATTAAAATAAAGGATCTTATCTCTCTGAAGTTACAGTAGAGTAGATCACACCAGGTCCTATTTCCTTGAGATTACAGTGGAACAGACCGAAGAATTTCAGATCTTATCTCCCTGAGATTACAGCGGAGCAGATTGAAGCTAGTAATCCTATCTCCTTGAGATTATAGTGGAGCGGATTAAAATAAAGGATCTTATTTCTCTGAGGTTACAGTAGAGTAGATCGTTTCAGATCTTATCTCCCAAAGTGGAGCACATTGAAGATGGCAGATTTTACCTCCTTGTGATTACAGTGGAGTACATTGAAGCCAGTGATTCTATCTCCCCGACGTGGTGGAGTGGGCAGAAGCGCCAATGCCTATACCTCTGAAGTTGCAGTAGGTCAGATCAAATCTATCATAGCTAGTCTTATCTCTCTGACGTTACAGTGGAGTAGACTTAAACCACCAACCTCGTCCCCCTAAAGTTGCTGCGAAGAAGAAGGCTACAGGACGCATCTCTCTAAAATGCAGTGGACTGGAATGAAACTACTTGAAATGGAGAAGTACCAGAACAAGTCAAGACTCGGCGAGACCGGGCAAAATGGGCCTTTCTTAGTCTTTGCTCTGTTATCGTTACACGACAATGAGCAAAGAGGGGCAGCTGTTGCAGGCCCATTTACCCGGTGGCCCACTACCCGTTACAAGCCCAATTACAAAATAAACCAAACCCATCTAAAACCTAACCCAAAACCCGAGCCCAATTCCCCCCTAAAAACCCAACTAGGGTTTCAGAAAATGAAACCCTAGCCGAACCTAGCGCCGCATCCATCCCTCTGCTGTTTGCCTTGTCCCATCGCCACCCACCGTGCCTAGTTTCATCAACACCTGCAAAATGGCAGAAAAAGCCGGAGCACACAACAGATAGTGCAAAGAATACAACTAAAAAATATAATGTAAATTGGATATAAAAGCAAAACAATATCTCTATACATTGAAAAGGGAGCAGCGTTTTGAATGAAAAAAGAAAAACAGATCAAAAGGTTGACTCCAATCTATTCTTCTCTGTTCTTGTTTCTTGTTTACTTTACTCTTTATTTATTGTTTATTTTTATTTTTTTTCGCATTCGTTCAACAAAGAAAAAGGAATTGAAAGGGAGAGGAGAAAATACCTTACCGCTTCGACGGGCTGGTGTCGGAACCCCACCCTTATCGTCGTCGGATTCGAGCCGAAAGGGGCATCTCATCCCTTTTCCTTTTGGTCTTGCGGTTGAGAAGGCTTAGCCTTCGGGGACACAGCAAAGTTGGGAGGCTTAAAAGCCTTTCTCGCGCAACTCCGGCCATTGGCCATGGAGGCGGAGATGGCGGTCTGAGCTTAAGGGGTCGAGAGATGTAGGGGGGAGAGCATTCGGCTCTCAGTTCTCCTTTTTTTTATTTTTTTCTTGATTGCTCAGAAAATGAAATGGAGGCTGCCCGATTAGGGTTCTTCTTGGCCCTTGCTTGATGTGTGAAACGACGCCATTTGGAGTCTGATCAGTGGCTCCAAAACGGCGTCGTATTGAGCTCTGACCCGCGCGGTGACCCGACCCAGGGGAAGGATCCGCGTGTTTTTTTTAAATGGGATATTTGTGCGCGCAGTCCCTCCGACTTTGTAGCGCGTTGCAATCTGGTCCTATTTCGCTATTTCCTATTTTTCAATGTAGCCCCAGAATTCTGTTTTTGTTCTAATTTGACCCTATGCTGCACTGCGTTTTGGGGCTTCAGGGCATTTACCATTTTGGTCCCCCTTTTTTTCACGCGTATTACATCTTGATCCGTTATTCTGTTTTATTTTTGATTTCAGCCCTGAGGTTTCGTTCCCGTTTTGAATTAGTCCCATTGTTATTATTATTACTGTTATTATTATTACCTATTTATTTATATTGATTTTATTTAAACTTCCGGTACATATATATATTTTATATTTTACAACTTATGTACCTATATATATATCTATACACACATTTTCATTTTCATAAATACATACATATTTATATATAATCTTTATAGTCTAAAATACACCCTTTTTTATTTGTTTATTTTCGCATATACATACACATTTTCAATATATTTTTAGTATGTATATAAATTAACGTATTTATTTGTATACATATGTATATTTCATTAGTTTTAAACTTTTGTTTGTACATATATACTTTTTCTTTTTTTTACAATATATATACACTTACTTTTTATATGTATTCCTTTATCTTCGTATTCCATAGTTTTATACACCTATATGTACATATTTTTACATATACGCATATTTATTTATCTTATATAAAATATACTCTATATATTTTGTTAATTCATGTATACACATATCTTAGTTCATGTCTATATACATCTTTTATACTTAATCGTATTTGCTATTTATTTATTTCATTTTTGTTATTATTTTGAATGAATGATTTAACTTTATTCGTTTTTTATTTTGTTATTTTGTATGTTGTAAGTTTGATCGTTCATATTGATTGCTATAGCTTGCATCGTTTCTATATTCTCATGTTCATTATGATTTTGCCATGCATAAATAATGTAATTTGCTTTCAGTATAATTTTGTGCTTTATTTTTACTCGATATAACAAAATTTATTTTTTTAAAATGGCATTTCGTGTTTGGACTCGAGAAAATCGTGCCCTAACTTACTAAGTCTCGATTCTCTCGATAAATCTAAATGTACGAATCTTTCTAAACTCAAATTTTAGATGACCTCGGGATTAAAAATCACGTCCTAACTTACTGGTCGCGATCTCATTTTTAAATCCGAGATGGCTAAAATATCTTTTAAATAAGCATTTTTCATTCGCGTATCGAGAATTTGAGATATTGTATGCTAACTTACTGGATATGATTCTCTTCCTCGATTAACGTGAAATATATTTCTTTTTCCAAAAATTTTCATTTTAATACAAGGATCGTATTTTTAATTCTTTCAAATTCTCAATTTTCGACATCAAGACATTAGGTAATCAACTAGGTACCAATTTCTGGGCGTTACGAGGGTGCAAATCCTTCCTCGTGCGTAACCGACTCCCGAACCCATTTTCTAAATTTCGTAGACCAAAACCGTTGTTTTAATAAAATCAAATTATTTATTAAAAACAACCTTTTTCCAAGGTGACCCAATCACACCTCAAAAAGGATTGGTGGCGACTCCCTTTTTCATTTTCAAAACTCAAGTCGATCCTGTTTTTCGATCAAAAAAATGGTGTCAACAAAATGGATCAATTTTATTCATATGCTTTTAAAAATGAATCAAGTCAGGCTAAATTGTAATGGACTAATGAGACACTGGTACTACAAGATACTAGAGTTCAACTCGAAAAAAATTTGAACTCGATTCGGTAATTACTGAGCTGAGCTCGAGCTATAGGTCAAGCTGAATTTGAACTTAATAATATTTTACTCGAATAGCTCACAAGCCTTATTCAACTTTTCATATTTTTATATTATCAAATTAAATTATCGTCCTTAATATATTATTAACCTAAGCTTAATTATCAAGCCGAGCTCAAGTTTGAGCTTGAGTACAAAAATTGGTAAACAAGCTTAATTGAGCTCCAACTCGAGTAACTCGATTACATCTCGAGTCAAGCTCAAGCTTAAAAATAGATGTTTGATCGAGCTCAAGCCAATTATTGAACTATGAATTTTGAGTCCAGCTTGAACTTAGCAATATTCAGGCTTTGCTCAACTCGATTACACCTTTAGACATAACTTTTTTAGTTGTAGTTCAACTTCAAGTAAAAGATTCTGTTTGTAGAATATAAAAAAAAGCTTTCAAGATATTAGCTTTGTTAAAACTAAATGACATTCTTTAAATGTTTAGCGACAAATTTAGCTCCTAAAGTTTACATGTCTTGTCAAAATGGTCCTAATTGTATTTTTTACTTTATTTTACCATCAACTTTTATTCTTTTTTTTAACAGATTTGATGAGAGTACCGTTAAAAAAGTTAACGGGATGATGTGGAATTTCATACATAGAATACTTTTAATGAGATGTAATTTATTACTTAAATAACGCAATAAGATAATTACATGTGGAAAATAATAAAATAAATAATTCATGAAGTTAAAAAAATTACTCTCAATTTAAAGAAATTAATGTAATTATCTAAAATAATGTTTCAAAATAAATGCAACCATTCAATATTTTCATTTTGGTTAATTAATTATCTTTTCGAAACCTCTCAGGAAACAAACATATGCATTCATTTTGAAACTTTTTTTAGATAATTACATTTATTTTCTTTAAATTAAGAGTTTTTTTTTTAAAATTTCATGTATGATTTATTTATTTTATTATTTTTTACATGTAATTATTTTATAGGGTTACCTAAATAATAAATTAAATCTCATTAAAAATATTCCACATTATCCCGTTAATTTTTTTAACGATACTTTCATCAAATCAGTTAAAGAAAACAGGTTTTTTTTTTAATTATACGAATAATACATTAAAGTATAAACACAAGTCCAAATCTTGCACTAATAGAATCGAACTATTACGGTATTACCGAGTACAAAAATATCTGAACACAAAGAAGCAAATTATTACACCACAAGTCTATGCAAATCACATTTCAAAAGTAATGTTCATATATAAAAATAAAAAAAATAAAAAAAATAGTGATAATTGTATGTTAATATATCAAAAGCAATTTTCACCATCAACTTCCCATTTACTGTGCAGTTGTTGAAAGGCAAGCAACTTTCTTCTTATTTAAGAGGTCCCTCTACTATGTTTCATAAGAGTCCCTCTACTATGTTGCTTGATTCTTCATTTTCTTGAAGTATTCGTATCTGATACCTGTGTTTAATACATATTAAGATATGACTACTAGTTTAATTACGAGGGTATAACCCTTCAAAGACCCTTAGAAAAAATATATTCTTATCAGACACATACCCGACTCCGAGTACCATTGAGTCCACTCTATAAAGGAGGAATGTTCACAGCTTTTCTGATCTCTCCTTGCCAGAAGTGCTTGAATTTCAGATGTTTGATTTTCTGTTTTATCAAACAACACCTTAGTCTATGCTCGATTCGAGAGCTTCCATCATGACATCCTTTTCCATGTAACTGTTGAGGCAGGATAGACATTCATACATGATCTTTGATTCCGGGTGTGAATTATCTTCTATGAAGAAAGGATGGATCCTCCGGTTGACCTCAATCCAACTACAACCCGGGTTCTTTTTCAGTCCTAGTTCCTTCATCTTCAATCTCACTTCGCGTACTTTGTTCCATTTCTTAGCAGAAGCATACATATTTGATAAAACGATATACGTAGATGAATCATCAGGATCTTTCTCGATAAGCAATCCTGCAATTTTTTCCCCTAGTTCTAAACACCGGTGCAAACGGCATGCGGACAATAGTGTGCTTAGCAACTCAACATCCTCTCTAGTTTCCTGGGTACTTTGGAGAATCTTGTATGCTTCATGTAATCGACCAGCACGTCCAAGAAGATCGATCAAGCATGAATAATGTTCTCGTTGCGGTTTAATATTATGTTCATTTATCATTTGATGGAAATAAGAACAGCCTTCATCAACCAATCCTCCATGGCTACAAGCAGATAAAACCGCAAGGAAAGTAACTCCATCCGATTTTGTATTGGATTTCTGCATTTTATCAAAAAGATTCAAAGCCTTGGAAGCTCGACCATGAGAACCGTAAGCAGTGATCATAGAAGTCCAAGACACAAGATCCTTCTCTGGTAAATCACGGAATATTCTGTATGCTTCATCTACGGCACCGCATTTTGCATACATGTCTAGTAGTGTTCCCATAACAACTTCATTTCTTTCCAACTTGTTCTCAATTATAGAACCATGTATCTCTTTCCCTTTTTCTAAAGCAGATAACTGAGAACAAGCGGCTAAGACACTACTATACGTTACTGCATCCAGTTTTACACCAGCTTTTACCATACTATCATAAATACCAAGAGCATCAAAGCATTTTCCAACGGAAACATACCCTGAGATCATAACATTCCACGATACTACATCTGTCTTTGGCATTAACTTAAAGACATTTTCAGCTAAATGAACATTTCCACATTTGAAGTATAAATCAATAAGGGAATTGTTAACAAAGATATCGGTTTCGATCATGTTTCGTATCATGTAACCATGTGTGAATTTCCCGTACCGAAGTTGGGCTGATCTCGAACAAGCCATTATGATGCTGCTTAAAGTAGTTAAAGAAGGTTCAATACCTTCCATATTCATCTTCTTAAAGAGTTCAATACAAGATTGGCTATTACCTATTGAACTATAACCAGCAATCATGGTATTCCAAGTGATCCCATTCACATCCTTTTTCGGTATTTGCTCGAAAACCTCTCTAGCTATCTCTATACAACCACATTTTCCATACATATCAACAAGAGCAGAGCCAAGGAAACCATCCAAACCAAGCCCCGTTTCGACCAATTCTCGATGAATCTTCTTCCCTCTTTCCACATCCATAAGTCTCGCACACGATGAGATAACAATCGTAAGCGTTACTAAATTTGGTTCGAATCCATCGTCTCTCATTTTCTCAAACAATTCCAACGCTTTTTCAGCTTTCCCGTCTTGATAATAACAAGAAATAACAGTGTTCCAACAAGCAACATCTCTCTCAGGCATTTCATCGAACACATGGGTAGCTTCCTCAAACATATTGCATTTTGCATACATGGCTACAACAGAGCTTCCAATAACAACATCAGACAAAAACCCAACTTTTATCAAATGGGTATGAATCATTTCACCATACCCAACAGCCCCCAATCCACCACAAGCTTTAAGCAAACTGGGATAAGTAAAACCATTAGGCTTCAACAAAGAGTATTTCCATAACTTATCGAAAAGCTTAACAGTTTCAACGAACATGAAACTCTTAGTGTAAGCAGCCATGAGAGTGTTCCATAAAGAAATGTCTGATGGGTTGTCGATGGTATCGAAAACACGGCCGGCCGAGCAGTGCAAATTGCAAGAGAAGTAAAAGGTGATGAGGGTTTTGCATAACGCAATGTTGTTGTGGAAGCCTGAAGTGACTATTTTCTGGTGAATGAGCTTACCCTTTATTAAGGACTTGCAGGTTTTTAAAAGGGATAATAATTTTACAGTGCCCATTTCAAAAGGGTGATTGAATTTTTATCATTGAAAACGAAGAGGGAGACGACTTAGTTTAAGCACTTAAAAGCTGGTGTTTTCGGCGGTTGAGGTGCAGATGGCTATGTTTTCCGGTGGTAGTTACTAGTTAGGGAATTTTGGGTTATGAGTGATTTTTGGTTCGAGATTTCAAGTGGAGTCATACATATTTAAATTATTTTAAGTTTGTTAATTGAAGGATTGATTTGGTGGTTGCTTGAATATAAATTTATAATTTTACACTTAATGGGTTTTGAGAATATTATTTTTGTCAATTCATCCGTTATTTTGTTGTCCTCTCTAAACATATGTATTAATTATATCGTCTAATCTTATTGAAGTAGGTCTTAATGGTGTGAATCACTATTGAGCAATCCTACTTCTATCCAGTTACTTGAATTTCTTAAATAGCCTTTTTACTATTTGTCTCAGGGATCGCTTTCTTCATGCCAAGACTCCATGCAATTTGGAGTCCATCCCGAATACCCCACAACTCCGCCATGGTCACTGAACAACACCCAATATTCATAGTAAACCCCACAATCCAAAAACCAGCAAAATCGCAAACAACTCCACCCACAATAGCAATCCCAAAATTCTAATACACAACACTATTCATATTCACTTTTATCCAACCATCCCCAAGTAATTTCCATTAAAAATCAACGTTCTTTAAACCGAACTAGTTAAACCATTAGTTCGATTAAAAATTATTAAAAATTAAAAAAAATTATTCAATTAGTTTATATCGATTTTCGATTCAACAGATTCAAAATCATCCTCTAGATAGATATCTCAACTAATTCCCGATCTAAACAATCCAATCAGATTCAAGAATCCTTACTTTAAATACCAATTTGAAACCCCCAAAAAAAAGGGCCAATATGAAAAATATGTAAAAAAAAAATCTCCTTCAAGAACCAAATTATGCTTTAATCCTATAATCAATTATATTATTATTGCTTTGTATTTATTATATTTATAAGGCTAAATGCTCAATTTAGCGTTTAATTTTTTAAGGGTTGCTTGTAGAAAGATCAAACTTTTACAAAAATGTTCAAATGAGCTTTTCACACATTTCAACTTAGTTTGTAGTAAAAATTAAGTGAATGTTGTCGTGTTTAGAACAGAACACATGATAATTAAAACAAATATTACTTGAAAAGAAAAAATAAATAAAAAAAACATAATTTAAGAACCTGATATATGGTACTTAAAAAACCTTTATTTGAGTAGATTTGAAAAGAATCGACCCTTATTTGATTATTTTAAATTTTTTGGTACATTTAAAAAATTTTAGTTGTCAATTTTGAAAATTTTGATTGAACAATTCTTAAAAAGTTAGGTCCCAATTTGCGCATTTAACCTCTTTATTTATAATATAATTAATATTTATTCTTCATAAAGAATAACAACTATGCTTTATTATTCAAGATTAGTTTTTTTATTATTTATAATATCTTCACAAAAATATTTGTTTAAATAAACAAATTCATTTAATTTAAACAAACTAGTATACATAATTTTAATTAAATAAATAAATACAAAAATAATTTTAAAATTTTTAATCAACATAACCAAATTCAAACAAACATGAACAAAAACCCGTTATTAGTTCAAGCTCGATTCATTTATGGCCGCTAAATATACTATACATACCATCAGCATAACTAAAATTATATAAACCCCAAAAAAATGAAAAACTTTCATTTTTCCCTGCAGATTTTAACTTGCTTATGAATTTACATGGCAAATTGCTTTCAACAAAAGCCAGAAAACCCTAATAAAAATTTACATTTTTTTTTGTCACCCCTCAAATCCAATCAAGTGGGAAAAAAATGATCCAAAAAAAAAATCCCAAACAAACTTTTCTAAGTATCTTCCTTTATACCATTATTGCTTCCCTTCAAACAACTCTTTGATCAACAATGGTGTTGTATGGTTTTTGATCAATCGAAATCCAGATATTGGGATCGGAATCTCAAAAAGACTATTGAATGTACAATCATATAGTTACTACTTTCATTGTGTTAATGAGCTAACTCCTCGCTCCGACACCGACACTAGACTTGTCGATTGTCCGGACATTGTATTGTTCGTATACTCTTGCTCTGTTCTCTGCCCACCATTGTTCCGCTTGTTTCTCACTGAACCGCTTACGACTGCATTCAAAGTTTTTACCAAACCGTTTAATTTTTCACCAAATTACAGCCAAACCCTCCAGTAAAAGTACTATGGAGGTCCTTGTACTAGGAGTCAGATTACATTCTGTCTCTCAGATTACATTCTGTCTCCTCTACTAAAAAATGAGCAAAATTAGTCCCTATACATTAGACCAAAAAGCAAACTGGTCCAATTAAAAATTTCATCCATCTCTACTGTTAAAAGTTGATCCATGTACGTTAACATGTCATGTGTTACTGTCTAGTTATTCTATCAGTCACGCCAGTTTTTAACAGTAGATTTGGATGAAAAATTTAACTAAAAAACGAGTTTGCTCTTTAATTTAACATATAGAGACTAATTTATTCATTTTTTTAGTAAAGGAGACAAAATGTAATCTGACTCCTAGTACAGGACCATCATGGTACTTTTATTCAAACCCCCATTATTCAGGATTATAGCTTGTCAATGCAATAATGTACCTGAATCGGACTCGTTTGAGATCCTTGGCACCACCTGGCAGTGAGGTAAGTGTTATATACACACCAGGTTCATCTTGCTCAACCCATTCACTCTCATTTCGAGGTTCGCTTTCTTTTGATCGGCCTCCACTTTTAGTAGCTGGTTCACTATGACATTGCTTGGTATGGCTTGTACTACGATTACCGGTGGTGTTGGACCCATTAGAAAGTAACTGGCCGCTTGATACATTTGAATCTGGTTCTTGGTACACTATTTGACCATTCGGTCTTTCAAGAGAAACACTAGAGGCATCATTGGAAGGAGGGCTAGAGCCAAACGAAGTAAACGAAGGCGACTTAATGTTCCGTGTGGCCCCAACAGGCAGTCTTTCAGCCATATCCTTTAACTGTTCGGCAAATCAAATATAATCTACATCAGTATAAAGACATGATGAATGTATTCGAAGTCTAACTAACCGACATGCCCGGTTTGTGACTAAAGGCAAGCAAAGAGCTTCAAACATTAATAAGAAGAACCAAAAGTATAAAAACCCAGAACATGGAAGACGGAAAAATTAAATCATCTTACTTGTGCAGTAAGCGACTTGATGACTTCCTTTGCTGCTTTGCATTTTGCAGTCTCCTCCTCTGCGATTGCAATCGCCTCTTTCAGCTGTTTGGTTGTCCTTTCCAGCTCGACTTCTTGAAGTTGTGCTTTACGTGTAAGATTATCGACCTGAGAGATAAAAGATTGGTGATGCTCAATAAAATAAAATCCTAAATAACCTTGCAAACAAGTAAAGAGCTTTGCTTTCTTTGCTAGACAAAGGAAACGAGTTAATCTTCTAAACCATAAAAATATCCGGCTGAAAATAACGCTTAGCATCTAGCATTGTAATAGGAAGCCAAATGTTGACTGTTGTTTTGAAGGAACTTGGAATTTACTACACCACATTGCAGAAGCACCATGCACTCACTTTAGACGAAATCCATTGTGAGAACTCATCGGTCAAGCAAAATGAGCATTTGAGAAATCCATGGATTTAAAAAGGAAAATGCAAGGAGCAATCACACGGAGCCTTTGTTAAACAAGCATATAAATAAATCTCCAGAAGTGTATTGGAAGTATGGAAGAGAAAATACCTGTGCTCTTAATCTAGTGACCTCTTGATTAAGGCCATCATTGGTCCTCTTAGCATCATCCACAACTATTTTAGGGGAGGTGAGACCTCCGAGTGTTGGGGTTGGTGTTGTTGAACGAGGAGGACTAGGCCGTCTTGATATTGGAGATGTCGCACGAGAAACGATTCTTGATCCAGGAACAGAAGCCGAGAAAAATTTCTTGGATGATCCAAATACCGGGTTAAAAGACTTAGAAATATTAAGTGCTCCCCTTTGAGAGCCTCCATTTGGAACTGGTGAGACACGACTACTATTAAATTCTAGCTTCTTGTTTTTCTTTGATCGGCTTTCCCCTTGCTTAAACGACTCCATTGATGAAAATCTAGCAAGTTGAGCACGAGATCTAGAATCCAACTTATCATCTTTATCAACAAATTCATTAGTCCCATGGTTTATGCTTCCTCTTCTACTTACAGAAGATTGTGATGATGCATCAGTTTCAATGGCTTTCCTCAGTCTATTAAAACAATTGTCACAGACACGATAAGGTTTGTTGGGGTTTGGAGCCATGGAAGCCTTAAGGCACTTCTTACTGCTGCATGCATGACAAAAGACTAGTCCACAATTATAACAATTGTGACGTTTTCTTTTGAAATTAAATGGGAGGCGACACCCAGAACACATTGATTGATCAACGCCTGAAGCCCATTTGTGGAGACAGATTGCTGCAGTGAAGTTCGTGCCACAAGCAATACTTTTGACTTGCTTGTCTTTCAGAGCTTCTACCAATGTTGGGGAGTTCTTATCATCAACATTCCCATGACCTAATCGACCATTTGCTCCCTTTCCCCAAGTATAAACTTCAGTTCTCGAAGTCAAAACTGCAACATGATAAGCACCACAAGAAATCTCCTCAACGAAACTCTTAGCAAGCTTTCCTTCAACACGGGTAGGAACTTTTCCATCAGCTTGTGGATTTCCTAGCTGCCCATAAACAGGACTTCCCATGGTGTAGACATGCCCTGATGTTGTAAGGGCAACTGTCAGACTGTGTCCACAGGCAACTTGACAAAAGTTTGGTTCAACAAGAGCAGCAACACAAGTAGGAACAAGTTTTGCTTCCTTATCGCCATGTCCAAGTCGACCTTTATCCCCATCTCCCCACGTAAATAGCTTCCCCGAGGAACAGTTGCTAGAACTTGAATTCCCAACCATGACTTCAACAACTGCAGCAGTATGCCACACTCCACAAGCTGCTCGGACAGTCCGGAGCCCTTTTAAGGATTCCACTTCCCTTGGTATTGAGACACTATTCCGATCTCCATGACCCAAAACACCAAATGTGCCATCACCAAAGGTAAACAATTGACCTGCAGAGGTTACAACAGCTGTATGCCAAGGGCCACAAGATATTGACGAGACATGTATGCCCTCCAAGGGCCCATTCACTCGTTTTGGCACCCAATGACTTACCTCATTTCCATGACCAAGAAGACCAAAATTATAAGTGCCATCACCCCAAGTGTACAAATCACCAGAAAGTGTTACAGCACAAGTGTGGTACTCACCGCATGCTACAAGCTCAATGTTAGTATTACTTAAGGCATCAATAAGCTTTGGCTGCAAAACATCAGAGTCTACACCATGCCCGAGCCGGCCTCCAGATTCCTCTCCCCAGGAGAAAACCTCCCCCTGCTTGGTTACCAAGGCTGCATGTCGACCACCACAGGCAATATTCTGAACATCAAGTACAACCGCAGATTCTAAAGCTTTAGGCAGTAAAGAACCCGTTTTGATACCGCAACTGCTAACTTTATCAAGTCCGCCACCCAAAACACCATCCCCAGTGCCTTCACCCCAAATGAAAACATCACCCAAGGCATCACCATCATCATGGCCAGATCCTTGGCTTGATGAACTAACTGCACTTGAAAGACTAACCCTAAAAGCATCCATTGCCATTGTCTTCATGTGGCCATGTACACTATCTGATCCTCCTGAAGACAAAGAATGAACTGAACCACTAGCGGACTCTGGAGGAAAGAAACCCTTGGGAGGAACAGCATATAATATTACATCTGAAAACGCCTTACCAAGACCATTCTTTGGAGGACTTTCATATGGACTATGAAGGCGAAGGTGATCTCCACCATCCTGCATTTTAAGTAGAAAAAGGTCTCAAATTCACAATCTTGTAGTGTTGAAAGCAGATTTTGTAGATAAAATAGAACCATACCTTCTGCAAGCTATCATTACTACCAAAAGGAGAATGTAAGGGTGAACTTCTTCGCGTGTATGTTCTAGGACTATTTACTTCAGAAGGAATGCCATCACTTCTTGATTCTGTTCTCCATTTTCTTTGATGACTGCGAGAGATTAATGCTTTTAAACCACTAAACCAGACTTCAGCTTCATCCTTGTCCTTGCAGATCTAGAATAATTTTATTAAGAAAATAAATCAATAAAACTTTGACCTGTCTGTATACGCTACTGGAGAGGAAAAATGCAAACAATAAATAACCAGATAAACGAGAAGTCATGATTAAAAAAGAAGAAGATTCTTACCAAATCCAGTGATCTGTCATTATATATCAGTGAAAAAGACTGGTACTCTTTCTCAGGCCGAGGATACCGCTGAAAGATAGGCTGAAAGAAATATAGACCATATTTATGAGTAATAGCAGAAAATTTAAAAAAAAAAATGAATATAGTCATCACAGTGTCACCAAGACAAGAGAATAAACAGAAGCCGCTATGGTCACAAAAATACACGCATAAGACCTAGAAATAAAAAGTACCAAGTATAGCATCACAGTTTCAAGGTTATAATTGTCTAAATTCTGCTATCCAAATCCAAGTGCCAAAGTAACATGATCATAGCTTTAAAAACAAAGAACATGCAAATCCACATCATCATAGTTTTAAGTTAAAGATCACTGTGATGCTTTTAAAGTGATTCGAGTGTAGTTGTAATGAAATGAGCAAGCAAAAAATTGGAGTGAAAAGGAAAAACATATATTAATCAACTCAAATTGCAACTTCATTCGAAACTGGTGAACAAGGAAAAACATATATTAACCACTTACAGTGCGCTGCCCGGATATGATTCTAGATACGTGACTTAGTTTAAGATGTTTCTCCTCTTTCCCTGATAACCATATTAAAACAGACTCATCCTGAAAAAATAACAATCAACAATTTAGGCATTTTTAAGGAAAACATAACTCATATTCAGCAGCACAATGACAAGTACATGATCGACGATGCATATATACAGGCAAGTGATGGCATCCCTAGCTTCACTTTTTATCTTACACAACTCTAATACACAACAAGTCAATAAGAAGTGAAAATGAGTTGTGATGGCAAGTGGACTGTGCTCTCACCATTTGAACGAGAGTGAGGAAGGCAAAGGAACGATAGAACAAAGTTATAGACAAATATAATGTGTTATCATGCAGAATAGTTTAAAGTTCATTCGAGTATAATTAGTTTGTGTTTCCCAAGTTGGCAATAAGAAATACAAATAGTCTTCTTACCGGCAGTTTTGAACTTGATTTCTCTCTATCTAATACAAATATCTCAGTCAGTTTCAACAACAAAGGAATAGCACCAAAGAGTTCTAAACAGTAAACAACATAAAGGGTTTCCAAGCAGAATAAATAACTAGTTTGAACTTCTCAGGTCAACACTATGAATAGTCTTATATCAGCAACTTTGAACCTGATTTTCCTCTATATACCAGTCATTCCATAATTCATCACTTACAATGGCTAAAAGTAAAAACTACTTTACAAATATTGTTCTTGGCGTGAATATTGTTTAAATCATTCTCACATTTTCAACACAGGCTAACCGAACATGAAACATATTAAAAGAAAATTTTTTTAGTATGTGACCTGAACATATGAAAAAACTTACATTCGAAAGGCGGAAGGGGCAAAATTTTGGCTTCCCTCTTCTTCCATACTTAAGCAGGCAAGCCCCTTTCTTTAAAGCAGTAATTGCCTGTCACAAAGAGTACCCAATAACCTTAGCAATATTTAGGACATTTGCAGGCAGGAAACATGATCATAGCTTCAAAATCAATTTACAGGTAGCATAATGATAAATTAATGAAAATATCCAAGGGATCATCTAATTGTTCAGAAAATACTCACTCTAATAGAAGGACAAAAAGAATTAACGGAAAGAAATTTTAGTGATTTCCGAAAAGGAAAATGCTGTGATAATATATTAAAAAGTTATTTCTGGTCCACCAGACACTTTTTCATCTGCAATAGTAGCACAAGCACATAGTGGTACATGGGATTGTAATTGTCATGGACTTGTTAAAAACCAGGCCATGTTTAGAAATGCTAGCATATCTGAAATGCAACTGCGTGTAACAATAAATGTCATATATATATATAGCATAATTAAAGGGTTAACCATGTATGAAGGGTGAAACAGAAAACACTAATCAACCAAGAAGAAGTATCATTACTCGAGTTGCATAACTATGTTGTGGACTAAAGTAAAGCAGCAAGTTGACATAAAGTAGCAGCATAATAAAATACATACAAATTTTAGCAGTCATGGAGCATATCGATATTTCCATTGATTTGTCGCAAGAGCAGATTTAGCTACATAGTGACCCAACTAGAAACTTATAATATCATGGAATCAACATAATACTAAGATCAGCTGGTTTCCCCTATTTATTTTCATTTCAAAGTCCAAAAGTTACAGTTATAAGCTGACTAATATTTTCTTTTTCTTTTTTTTTTTCCGGTATGATCAAGGTATCATTTATGTTTGTTTTACAGTCCATGAAGACAAATCCTTTCAGGTTTCGTGGATATCCCTCCCAACAATGTTACCTCTAGGGTTTGAACTTAAGATGACTAATATTATTAGCAAGACTTCATCACTCCACTATTATTTCTACTTGCTCCTACAGTTAAGCATAATCTATACAGACACAACAGGAATAGGCAAAAAATGTCAAAATATATGTGAACACAAATTATTAATCAAAATTTATATGAATATATATTATGACACAAGAAACTATAGGAATATTAACAGGTCTAGCATAATCTACTCGTATACATCACTCAACAATCATTAAGCAGCTCAATTACCTCCTAAAAAAAACCCCAAATGAAAGGCAATTTCAAACAATAATCACAAGGACAAAAAAATCAACAAATTCGATCCAACAAGTACAAATAAATCAGCAAAAAGAATAAGGAAAAAAGAATACCTGCTCTATGTCTCTTTCAACGGGGCCAGTTCTACTAAGATCGGAAGCCATCCTATCAGTTCTTAACATAAACCAAAACTACACTAAAAAATATTCTCCCCAAAAAAAATGGGATCCAAAAGAAAATTAAAATCCAGTTAAGAAATGTTAAGAACAAATTCATCCATTTTCAAAACCAAACCCTTCCATCCAAAAAAACCCTTTACTTTTCCGTCTTCACCATAGCTAAACACTAACTTCAACCTCACAAATCCCATCCAATCCCCAAATAATTTGGATTCCACCATTAAGAGAATTTCACTAGCCCCAAATCGTACTTTCACTTCTTATACCTCTTTTGAAGTTTCAATCATCGTAATCTAAAGTAAAAATGGAGAAAATTTTAGCTTTTCCGTATTGAAAGTAGCTAAAGAATGGGAATGAAGTGAGGGAAGTGAAGCGAAAATGGGTGTTTGGAAAGAGAGAAAATCTGGGAAAGCGTTGAGAAAACAAATGTTTTTAAGTAATAATATTTGATCTGATTAAAGAGTTAAGAGACAGAGAGACAGAGAGACAGAGAATAAAGAAATGAGAGAAGAAAAAAAGGTGAAAGAAAGAAAAAAAAAAAGGATAATGCAAATTGCAAAAAATACCCACAAAAAATTTTAATCTGAATTTCTTTATTTTAAGACGCTTTTTTTTCATTTATTTTCCTTTGCTTAACTTTGCAGTGAATAATTTTTTTAATTTTCTTTTTTCTGTTTGGTGACTCAGAAAGTTGTTAAACAAAAAAAAAAGTAGAAAAGACAGTGAAATGTAAATAGTAAAATCCTAGTCAAACTCTTCTTAATAGGAAAAAGTAAAAATATAATTAAAAAAGAGTTAATATAACATTATTTTGTGTAAAAAATATTTTTTTAATATAAATAAAGGGTTTTATTTGTAAATTAGCCCCTAAATCATATTTTAATTTTTAATTTGGTCCATAATTTTTTTTCAAAAGAAATAGTGGCTAAATTATCCCAATTTAGCCTCTTATTTTTTGTTTTGCCCAACGAAGATGTCAGCCTTCGGGCTGGTTATTGCTTGCCTTTTTTTCCTTCCCACCAAACATATTTTTCTTTGTTCTTATCATTCACTCCACATGCTTTCTCTCTTTTTAGTTTGCGGATCAATTTTGTGGGTACTTTATTGTTTTCACGAATTGTAATGGACAAATGACGGTGTTTGTTGTTCACTAAAACTTTATCAGCTACTAGTAGTTTTTCTAGAAAAGTGGGTGGTTCTTTGTCAGCTTCTTAATATGTTTCTGTTTTGTATTTCAGAATAATAAATTATTGCACGAGTCGATTTGGACTCGTGTTATCTTAAGTTTTATATTATTTTTGTTTGTTTTTCGATTGTTTAATAATAAGTCTTCAATTTTATAAGTTTTTGTCTGCTCTTTTAACACGTTTTTTAGTCTTGCTTTTGCATGTAATATTCCTTTTGCAAGTGATTTTAATGATGATTTTGTTGTCGTCCTCTCTAGTTTGGTGAATATTCGATTCTTTTGTCGATTTTTGTTCGTCACTTTAGATCATCTGGGGCTGATTTTCTTATCGTATTAAATGCTTGCAATCACTCCAAAAATGCCGTGCTTGAGTTGTGACAAAGTCAATTGTAACGTGTCATAATGTTCTATTATGCTAAGGCTAAAGCCTTTGTTGTGTTAATGGAGCTTGTCCTTCATCATCTATGACGAATGTTGTTATTGATTCTCATGAACTGCATGGTTCCATTCATTGAATGAATTAATGAATTTACCTTTCAAAAAAATTATCTCAATTTATAAAAAAAAAAATATAAGTCAATAATGATGTGACACATCATTTATTTTTATTCCACGTTGTACTTTTTTTTATAAAATGAGACAAAATTAATAATTTAAATATCACTTCTAAAAAAACTTTAGTAATCGATTTGAGACTTATGATATATAGTTCAAGCTCAATTTATGAATAAAGCCTACGTTAATTTTGGTTAAAATATGTAATTTTAAAATTTTAATTTTAAAATATCTTTTATTTAAAAATTCCAGTCTAACTATCGGTATTGTTAGTCAAATTTTGCTTACTATAAAGTTTGTTTACAAAATTTATAATAATTTGCTTCTGAAGTCGGTATGTTTGTGTAAATATTTTTATGATAAATTTTGACAAAAAATACTAATATTTACGAATTTTAAATTACAAATATAAAAATATTCAAATTTTAACTTTTAAATATATGGATCATATCACAAACATCATTCGAGTAAAGGGATTGATTGCCAAATTTAAACCATAAAATTTCACATTTTTCTTTATTTAATTCTATCAAATCTCTCCCTCCAATTGAAGTGTTGTATGATTGAAACCATATTTGAATCTTAAATTATTTAAGTTTGTGTAATTAGATTTAATTAAGTTTATTTATTTAATAAAAATTTGATTTATTATTTATATTTATATTTAAATCTATAATTTGCAATATTAATTAGTAAAATATAAAATTATTCAAATTAGGTATTAGATATTGAAATTCAGTTTACTAAATAATTTTGAATTACTCCATGCTCGAGAATACTAAGAGGAGGTGAATTGGTATTTTAAACTTGTTTGCAAATTTTTTTTAAATAATCACGAAAGGAAAAAAAAAAGTTAGGACAATTCAATTTATAATGAATTGGCCATAATTGCCTACCTCCACTATCTTGATATATTTTCGCCAAGAATTTCTCAATTCATTGTACTTGAATTATTACCTTTTAAGAAAAAAGTACAACATTTACGATCTTTATTTTTTTCACAAAGCTTAGATAAAACCTTTTCCCCCTAACTTTTTTAGCTAAACTAGAATCGTTCTTAGATTTTATGGTCCACTTTACAATTAGTGATATGAAAGAAAGTAAATGGAGAGACCTCTACAAGCAGTGGCAGAAGTAATAGAGACCCACGGCCCCCTAAAATGGTAAAATTTTAAATTAATAATGGTAAAATTGCACTTTGGCCCCCCAAGAATGATAAAAATTTATTTAACCCTTTAAATTTTATAAAAATATGGGCTATTAAAATGATGAAATTGTATTTTTATTATCGTAAAAATATATAATTTAATTCCGACCCCCCCAAAAAAAATTTTCTCATTCCACCACTGTCTACAAAGTACATCTTTACAAAAAATAAGCTCTGGAAGAAATGAAATGTGAGTGATAAAAGATCTAACAATAAGCTCCTAAATAAATATTTGAATACGTTTCTCTTAATCTTGATGCTTGGATATATCTCTCTTAAGTCTTGAAGTGTTTTTGTAGTGTATTTATATCAAAGAACAAGTTTGTAGACATTTATGACTATTGGGGATAAATTCTAGTCATTAGAAGTATCAATTTCCGAGTTAAAAATTGGCTCTGCACGTCATGTATTGAGACCTAGCAAGATGTCTCAAGACAACAGCCCCTGGAGCAGAAATTTGCATCGATATTTTATTCTCTCGAGACATATAATCGTATATCTCAAGACTTGCATATAAAAATCCCTTAAAAAAGATTTAAACATCTTACAACGCTTTGGTATTAACCCAAAAATACTTAGATAAATTAAAACACATATAAAACATATAAACTTGAGATATCAAACCTAATAACTCGAGTTTGATCTCACACTAATTTACTTAATTTGAATGTTTTTCACATTAAACATGACTAATTTTCATTTATTTTTATTTTCATGGATGGAATCTTTTAAATATATAAAAATTAAAAATATTCTTAAAAAATGGGAAGTTTAGTTATATTTTATATTAATATTAAAATCCCTAGTGTGAAAAAAGAAAGTCAAAGTTTAGTTATAACTAATTATTTATATATATATGTATAAAATATGCATGAATAAGATTTTCACCTAATTCTTAAATTCTATTTAAAACTATCAATTAATTTATTAAAATTTATTTAAATGTATAATTTATAAAATATAACACTATTTACTATTTCTTTTGGTATTCTTCATATCCATTCGTTTATGTTCGGGTTTCGTAGTGTTTCTTGTGTTCAATTTGTGATTATATTTTTGAATTACAACATATACATATATCCGATAATATCTATTTTTTATTTATATATTAACTTTTTTAGAAGCTACAATTATAATTATAAATACAATAATAGCAGTGAAAAAGATCAATTGAAATATTAAAATAAACATACAAGAAATTATACTATATCATAAAATTAAAAACAAAATTATGTGTTTAAAAACTTTTTTTAAACAATCTCATTATAGGTTCTGATCATATCTGCTTTTTTTATAAAATGTCTAGAACTACCTATAGTCTCTCCCCAATCCATAAATTGGACTATAATGTGCTTCAGCGCACTTGAATCCGCGTCCTCCTATATTAGTAACAATTCCCTTGTCAATCGAATTAAGACTCAATCGAATATTGTTTAAAAAGTTAAATCGATGAATATTGAAAAAAATTGTTTATGCAAATAACAAATTTGAATTTGATAACTATTTATATGTTTAATTATTGTTTAGTTTTATATTTGTATTTAAAAGTTATATAATAATAAATTTGAATATTTAGTAGGATAATTATATATTAAAATATCATAAATAATATTATTTAATTATCATTAAGATAAATATTGTTTATCTTAATATTTAAATTTGTTATCATTAGATTTTTAAAAATTATCATTATCATTATCATTTAATTTAAATTTAAATTTTGTTTAAAATTTCAGCAACTCACCTTCAAATTTCTAAATTGCATATTCATAAAATTCAATACTAAATTACAATAAAAAATATTTTAAATTGACATGAGAATTTTTTTTAAAATATTAAAAAAACAAAATTTTTAAAAAAATTTGGTGAAGAAGCATATGGCAATAAAAGGGTGGGTTGATTGAAGTTTGTCATATTCATCCATAATGGCTCACCTTTGTTTTTGCAGCCCCTATTTGATTGAGACCAACACCACCCCTCTTTTTGAATTGGAAAAAAGAAAAAAGTGAAAGGATGATAAAAAGAAATAGCCACACAAATTTTAAAAAATAAAAAAAAAGTTTTTTTATGAAAAAAATTGAACACAATATAAATACACGTAAAGATGTAGTCACGGATAAATATATAGGTCAATCTTCACCCTAATAGCGAGAATATGATCATATTTGTTTTTTTTTATACTAATACTTAGAACTATCCATAACCCTTACTTAATTTACAAATAAGAGGATAATCTATCTTTTGTTCTTTCTATTTCCTCTTATTTATTTCATTACTTTTCAATACAATATTAATAGTCACTAAAATAATGGGAGGACCCTAGCCCGTCATACCTTTTTTCTAATTAGTGTTTTCATAATCGAATTGAATCAGTAACCAACCAGTATGCTAATCCGAAATAAGGTAATAAATTAATTGAATCGAATTTTTATAATTTTTAATAATTTATTCAATTTGAATTGGATGAATCAATCAGACCAAATATCTATAATATGACCGGTTCAACTATCTACCTAATTTAAAAAAATTAATTAGGCTGATGATAAAATATTTAAAATTTAAATTGGCCCAACATGACAAGACTACTATTTAATAGATAAAATTAAATTTTATTTAAATTTAATTATATAAACATTAATGTAAAAAATCATTCAATAATGTCTTATAAATTTGAAGTAATAAAAGCTAATTTTCGAATTGACAAATAAATAGAAAATTACATCAAATTGAAAAGATCAAAAGCACTCCTCGCTTTATCTTGTTGAAAGATGCCCGAGACTTCATAAGGGATCAAATCAAAGGTTTGAAGGCTTGATTTTTACATAAGACCCAATTTGGCAACACGATCTGCAATTGTGTTATCTTGTTTAGGTATATGTAATAACCACCATTATCCTTCAATTTTCAAGAGTCGTTGTACATTTTAAAATAAAAAGACAAAAATTAGATAATGTATCGTCCTAAAACCCACAACAACCTTCTAAATTAAAAAACAAAAAAAGCCAAATTCCTATCCTTTCTTCGCACATACTCCAATAGAAATACAGACGAAATTCTTCTCTGATCCAAGCCATGAACAGATCCTTCCTATCAAAAGAGAGAAATACGCTTTGGAGACCATTTGGGCAATAAAATGTTTAGAGGGTATTGATAAATGTTTTCTTTTTTATCTTCAAAAAAAAGTTTGTATACTTTGAATTTATTTATGTTTGGTCCATTTCATAGCTTGATTTAGGGTTACTTTTTAATAAAAATATCATATGTCAATGCAAAATATATATATATATATATATATATGTGTGTGTGGTTATGAGATAAGGATTGGTCCCTTGAAAAGGGGAAAAATTATGTTTCTTTTTTAATTTTGTTATATAAGAAAAATGATGAAACCCTTCTTTTATAAAGGAACCAAAATTATTGAGTTGGTAAAACATCAATTTTATTATAATTTCCCTTTTCTCAAAGAGTAATTTTTTTTGATAAATTTTATTTTATTTTTTTAATTTTTAATAAATTTTAGTTATTAATATATTCGTATTTTATAATGATTAATTCTGATTATAAATATTTAGGTATATATTATTTGTACTTAAAATTATACATTTAACTTTTTTTTTAAAATACTAATCCATTTTCAATTTTGTCCAATAATATGAACAAATTTAAATTTAAAATTGATGAGTTGAAATTGAATTATAAATTTTAGAGAGGTGAATATATAAATTTATCATATATTAATTTATGTTTTTATCATTTATAAAATGATTAAATAGAATTTTTTTTTCTATTTTAGAGGAGTTAAAGTGTAATTCTACCTTATATTAACTTATAATTTTATCATTTATGAAAGGATTGAATTGTGTTTTTTTTTTTCATTTAAGGGTTGGATTCATCTCTGAATATATATTCATTTTTGAGCTTATGGTATCCGAAAGCTACAAAAGTCTCGGCTCAATCTAGAGTCCAACCATGCCAAACTCCATTTTTAGAGACAAACTCTCTCAATGGTTTTTTTTTTCATTTACGATACTTAAACTCAAGACCTTGATTAAAAGGTATCAAACTCTTTACCACTCAATCTAATTGACAATGGTACGTTATATATTATATATAATATAAAAAAAAGAGTAAAATGTACTCAAAATTGCTAAACTATTAGTAAGTTTACATTTTGGTTACTCAATTTAAAAAAGTTACAAATTGATGACTAAATTATTCAAAAAGTTTTATTTAATTCACCAAGTTATTAAGTATCAAATAGTTCAATGACGTAATGTCTAGAATTACTTATAACCCCTTTCAACTCATAGATCAGAGGATAATACACTTTAGCGCACTCAAACTCATGCATTCCTGCATTGACAATAATACCCTCGAGTTAAGACTCAATTGGCCAAATTTCAACATTTTATTTTATATAATATATATATCAATTCTTAAAAAAAAAAAAGCAAAAGGCAAAAGATATAGGAAAAAAAATCTAAATTATATTGTCCAACAATTAAGTTGGATGGTGTTGAATGAAGGGTTGAACACTTAATTTTTGTCCTTTTGAGGACAACCCCACGTTCTAAGCATGTTTTTTCTATGGACCACCCATGCAACTCAGTTTTAAAAGCGATTTGTCCTACAAATTTTGATAATTTTATTTACTTCGATTTAATCCAATTTGATAATAAAAATTCAATTTTGAAGATAGGGTGTAAAGATCGAATTGGAATGGTGAATTGCACCGATTGAATTGAAAATTGATAGATTATTTGATTCCATGTAATATATAAGCTCGAAAAGATGTTAAGGCGGATTTGGTAGAAACAAAGGCAATTCCAGTAGTACTGTGCCTTTGCTCGTCTCGAGGGTTTTTAATAAATATAATTTTTATTTCTACTTATAATTTCTCTCAACTCATAAATCGGAAAAAAAATATGCTTAATCACGGTTGAACTCATTTCATTCTAATTGTTGCTAGAACAAAGATGCCAACTGCGTTAAGACTTAATATAGAGTATTTGGATGAGGAAATTTAGGGCACTGCTTTATGTAGTGATTTTCGAATTGAAACATTGTAAAATGGATCTTTCCATGACGAGGGCAGCACTTAGGGGGGAGCAAATTTCGGTTAAAATCGAGAAAATCAACTCAATTGGTTTAGTTGGTTTTGGTTTGGCAGTTTATGCGGTTTTTTAGTTATGGATTTGATTTTGTTGATTGTTTCGATTAGTTATTGATGTTTAAAATTTCTAATTAACTCGATTGAAAAAATTACTTAATTTAATATATATTTAATTATTTAAAATATATTTATAATTTATAATGCATAAAATAAATACAATTTATTTAAGCCCGATAATTAAAGTCAATTAAATCGACTAACCTAAAGTCAGTTCAATTCTTGAACTTTAAGTTGATCAGGTCAAATTTTGTAAATTATGATCAATCAAGTCGATTTAATAAAAATTTAACCAAACCAATATAAAAAATCGAATGCTCACCCTTAGTGACACTTAGAGGCAACCACCTCCATGCAATCGGACTTCTCATATTAAAAAAATGAAATTTTGATCAACTCGATCGATTTGATAAATTAAACCGATTGATCTAAAAATCAAATTTTCGTTTTAATTTTTTAAGATTAATATAAGTAATTACAATATATACCTAATTTGTTTTAATATTTAAAAAACATTAAATAATTATTTTTTAGTAATGGGTTAGGTTGAAGAAAATTGAGATTGCAAAAATTTGCAGCATCATTGGTCATGTGGTAAAGTGTATTTAAAGGTTTTCCCTATTTTTGTCACATGGTTAAAGCTTGTTTTTTTGGACAAAAAAAATTAGGATAGTCGGTACCGTTTCGATATTGGTTGTTCTGGTCGTTTCGGTTCGTATGTATTGTTTCATTTTTAATTTATATTAAGTAGTTTATGTTTTGTTTCGGTTAAAATTTTAAAATATTTTAATTGTTTCAATTAATATTAATTTGTGCCGTTGTGTACTGGCCCGTGTTGATAGATATAATATTTTAATATTTTAAACTAAATTTTATTTTTTTTAATTTTCACAATTTTAAAATTGAGGTATATTTTGCATGTATATTTCATATATGAAAAATATTTTTATAAATAACGATAAATATGGAATTGTACGCTAATATTAAATACGTAACGTTACAATACTAACTGGGGTAAACTATACCCAAGGTTATCAAACTACTAGTAAGTTTACGTTATGGTCGCTCAACTTCAAAAAATGATAAAATGGTCATTAAACTATTCGAAAGTTCTCATTTAAGTCATTGGATTATTAAAATCGTTGTTATATAACCTTCTTTGTTCGTACCACTTGCACCAATTGAAAGCTCTCATTCCCTTTTCTTCTACAGTTCAATTTTTTTTCATAAAATAACTTTGAATGTCACAAATTTGCAAACCAAAATTCAAAAAACTTTCTTCTTTGATCACCGTTACTAACCGTCAAATCAACTTGGATCTAAGGTATGTTATTTTATTCATCAATAAGTACTAATCTACCGCACTGATCGTCGAATCATAGCTTGGACTAGTCGAACTTCTTTTAAAAAAGAAAAACTTAACAGCCTAGTGAGTTAAATAAAAGCTTTTGAATAGTTAGTGACTTAATTCGAATAATTCAATGATCATTTTATAATTTTTTGAAGTCGAGTAACCAAAATATAAATTTACTAATAATTTAGTAACCTTAGTCCTATTAAATACCTCAAAAAAAATTCATAAAGAAATTATTTTAGGTAATTTATGTATACAATTTCTCTTTTGACAAAAGAATTCAAAGAAAATAATTAAATTACCTTAATAAGTAGGTGAACATTGATTCTTAATTATGCCCAATTGGACAATTGGGTTTATTTGGACAAACAAAGAAACAGACGGTAGGATTTTCAATTGGGTATGTTTGGGGAAAACCCAAAAAGTTTTTTTTTCTTAAGTCATTTTCGATAAATCGAAAATAGAAAACACGGGTTACTATATCATTTGGTACTTAAATTTAGTTTTAATGTTCAATTTGGTACTTAATTTTTTTTGTTTCAATTTGATACTTAAGTTTGGGTTCAATATTCAATTTGGTACCCAGACCAAATGGTATCATATGGACCAATGATGTTTGACACGCTTGCTCTAGTAAAAACAAATTAGGTATTTAATTGGGACAAAAAAAGTCAAGTATCAATTAAAAAAAATAAAGTACCAAAATGAACATTAAAATTAAACTTAAGTACAAAATTGGGACAAAAAACTTAGGTACTAAATTGAACATTGAGCCAAACTTGTGTATCCCTAAAAAAATATTATAAAGCTTCAAAATATAAACTAATTGAATATTGAAAAATTAAGGGTTTAAAAAATTAAACATAAAATATAATTGAATTGTTTAATAAATCTAAATTTTAAATTATGAAAAATAGTTAATTTAGATTTTTTTTCTTTATTGAAAAGGGACAATGTAACTTTTGCCCCTGAACTTGGCAAGTAAGTTCACATTGGCCCCTGATTTTTTTCTGATCCACTTTGACATGTAACTTTTGGCCATTGAACTTAGCAAGTAGGTCCACATTGGCCCCTGAATTTGACAATTAGATTCATTTTGGTACTTGTACTTTTTTTTTAGTTTTTTTTAACTCTTAAACTTGACAATTAGATCCATTTTGATCCCTGAATTTAAAAAATCTAAAAGTTTGATGATGTTACACTCTGAGTTTGGAAAATAAAAAGATTTTAGATGATGATGCAATCTAATCTCAGAATGTCATATTCAATGTTCTAATAACCGAATTGATGGTTAAACAGGTTAGACTACCAGTTCTTAATTCAACCACTTTAATGAGTTCGACCATTGGACCAACAATAATTAAATAATTAATTAAGAATTCATATAAACCCAATTTTACTTGGCTTTTAAGATTTTTATGATTTTTTGGCTTTTAAGATTTTTATAATTTTTTAATTATTTATTTAATTATTGTTGGTCCGACAATCGAACTAGTTAAATCAAGAATTAGTGGTCTAATTTATTCAACCATCAGTTCGGTTATTAAAATATTGAATATAACACTCTAAAATTGTACCACGTCATTATTTTAATTTTATTTTTATTTTTCACGTAATAATTTTAATTTTATTTTTATTTTTCACGTAATGATGCGATACTCTTAGAGTTTTTAAATTCAGGGATCAAAATGCCAAGTTTAAGTGCCAATATTTACATTATTTTAAAGTAAAATCTTGGTAATAGGATGTTAAAAAAATAAAATAAATTGAAAATATTAAAAACCTCATATCTTGCAATGTGAAGATGGGGATTTGTACATATATTAACAGCTGAGCAAATATACAAAATACAACCAACAAAATTGCTCTCTCAGCCTAATGTACAAAAACTCCATATGGCGATTTTTACAGGCCTCCGAGGGGTCGATATAATCCCTACCCTTTTCTCTACGAACCAGTCGGCCATACACGTTGTGTCAACCCGAGGATGAACTAGTGTCTGCGGTTTCATCTTCACTGAAGCTTGATGGTACATCCATGGAAGGTCTATAGCTGAAACATGTCAACACAGTCCAAAAATGTGGATGATGAATACAAGGTAATAAAAATTGATCGACTGGGGCAAGGTAAAAATGTATAACACGCTGACCTTTTAGTCGGATTCATTGACAGAGGGGATCTCGGTCGCGGGAAATCAACATTGACTTGCTTGGCAACCTTTGAGATACAAAAATATCAGTGCATGATATGCGTATTTGACCCAAAGCAAGGGCGAAGCCAAAAAGTTTTTCTTGGGGATGACCAAAATTAAGTTGTATGTTTTTAAGGGAGTTAAAATGTAATTTCACAATTTTAATAGCTCTTTATAATTTTTAAAGGACGAAATCAAAATTTTATCATTTTGGGGGGCCAAAGTATAATTTTACCTTTTACTAAATTAAAATCTTATAGAACTTAAAGAGTCAAAAGTGAAATTTTACATTTTAGGGGACCGGGGACCCTGCCAGCCCCTGGTGCCGCCCCTGACCCAAAGTCGACTAAAAGCTTGAACTTACTCTCGATTCGTTTGTTGGATCGGTTTTTACTCCTACAGGATGCTCCTTTTTTGGCCTCCGTTGTCCACCAAGTTTCTCCACCTGAGTAAAGAAAATGAATTTTCAAGCCAAAACATTCACGGCACAAAACTGTTGAAAGACGAAGCATATGTGAGGAGAAATACCTTTGCCATCCTTGCACCCGGGCACTCAATGCATCCACGTTTAGAATTTGAAGTTTTAGATGGGATTTTGTTCTTCGGGGCCTTATACGTACGATTATCATCGTCATGCAAACAAGTCTTTTCTTGTTCATTAACAAGTTTCCCAACACTGGGGCCAGGATGGTTAGTGAAAGAATCTGGTCTCATCCTTTCAACAGCAAGCTTAGAGCTCACCTTACTTCGTTTGCAATTGATGGTACCGGCATTTTCGGCCAAACTTCTGTGGATATCCGATGAAGAGTTCTGGCCCGGGAATGAGTTAAAATGGGACTTGTATAATTGATGACGAGATTTCTTGTTCTGTCTTTCGAGCCCGTACACAGGTTTGAAGGTTGCATTCTCCATATAAGGATCCTGAGAACTTGTCTTTGAATTATGTACTTCATTTACCTACAAGGGCATTAGATGAACAAAACGCCATATCATAAGACTCTTGACAGGATTTGAATATGACACATTAACATCATAGTTATTTCAAATACCGATTGAACCGGTAAAAATGAACTCTTCCTAGTTGTCAACACCGTTTAGCATGGCCATATTGTTACAGAATATAATGTAAATATAGTTTGCATATCCACTACATACATCAAAACATGAAAAAAATGCATCCAAGAGTCAACTTACAACATTAGGATTTGGCTGCTTCATAGCTCCAGAGATACGAGGAGAACGGGGCTGTTGGGGATGATCTCCAACATCTACTGGCTCTGATGACGCAAACACGAGATTCAAATATTCATAATTCTATAAAAATTGTGAATATAGCAAACAGATTTCGGTATTGGACTAACCACTGACCGCCTTGCTACTCGGGAATTCAAATGCACCATTAGGAAGTGAATCGAAATCAGTAGCAAGTAACGGACCATCTTCTATATAATACCTCCCGAGCTGCCTCTTGACAGCAAGAATAGCAGGATTTTCACTCTCACCCTTAAGCTTCAAATATCCCGATGGCTTAAAAACCGTGTTTTTAGTCGTCCTCGGGTTTATCTGTGTAATGGTTCCGTTTTGTCCCAGTTTAGTTTCATAAGGACCCCGATTTTCGGAAAAACGCATATCTTGTAAAGACGAACTACTTTCAGAAGATGTATCTTCCATACAAGCATCGTATGGATTTTGATGATTCCTACGGTCATATACGTGATCAGTAGCTAGAAACTCTTGGCTAGAAATCCTTCCACTTTCAACCTCCCTCAGATCGATATTCCTATAATCCCGTTCCTTGATACTACCAGAAGAATCTTGCCGGAGTCCACTACCACGATCCTGAATAATGCCACTAGAATGATCCAATCGCCTGTTAACATATTCATCTCTCTTTTTGTCTTTTAACCTTCTGTGACAAAACCAACTAGATATTTGCTTTTCAGTCAACCCTACTTGAAGTGCGATTTGTGCTTTCATTTCATCAGAAGGAAACCGAAGCTCTGAAAAAACACCCGAAACTCTATTTTAAACATAATGGATGAATAAATTTAAATAAGATGAGAAATGAAGAACTACATAATACCTTTGTAGAATTTCTCCAGAGCCATAACCTGAGCCGGTGTCTTTACGGTTCGTTTCTTATTCACATCTAGAGAAACTTTATTCTCTTCGGTCTGCACTTCACCTGAATTGAAAACGAGTGCATAGAAATAGAAAAAAAAAAGTAATAGATTCAATAACATTAAGCATAATATGAGAAGAAGTACAATGTATACTAGCCAACTACATAAAATAGCATAAAAGCGAGAACAAGGGCAATTCAGATTAACGAAAAGTAAAACAAAAACCTCATGTAAACTACTCCGAATCAGACGAACAATTTCACAATATTCCTTCTGCCATTTTAAACACCCATACTAAAACAGAACGAAAAATTGATATCTTCATTCTTAGATTCTTTCATATCATTATTATAGCTCCCTGAATGTAACATACAGAAGAAGTACAATGTATACTAGCCAACTACATAAAATAGCATAAAAGCGAGAACAAGGGCAATTCAGATTAACGAAAAGTAAAACAAAAACCTCATGTAAACTACTCCGAATCAGACGAACAATTTCACAATATTCCTTCTGCCATTTTAAACACCCATACTAAAACAGAACGAAAAATTGATATCTTCATTCTTAGATTCTTTCATATCATTATTATAGCTCCCTGAATGTAACATACAGAAAATAATACAACTAAACCTACGACCAAATACATGATCTTATGACCTTTCACGAAATTGCTGTTAGCTAGCATCTTCCCCATTAGAGAACTCTTGCAGTTCTCGTCCTGAATTCCAGAAAATGAACCAAATGAACAAATTCATGGATCAGTTGTCGGATTAGTGAGGTATACAGAACATCTCAAAATCCATCAACTGAACATATTCGTGTAAATTTTCAGACTTTTGCATAAAACCCTTAATCTGGATTACGCTCGAAACCTAAAACATGATTCAAAGACGATGTCATTCTTGATACAATCACCTATCCATACAAAAACAATCTAAGGTAACATGCAACAATTCAAAACGAATAGGCGGGTCATAGCACGAATAACTCTAGAAGGCCGCACTTTATCTTTCTCTCGAACTAATCTCTCACGTTCGAGAGAAATAACCAATGGAAACACGTAGCATTTTAAGCACAAGCATCGATAGTCCAAGCCTCTTGGATCCGGCTGTCCGTCAACCTCGAATATCAAAAAGAAAGAAAGATCGACATCTTCATTCTTAGATTCTTTCATATCATTATTATAGCTCCCTGCAATCTAACATACAGAAAATAATACGACTTAAACTTCCAACTAATACAAGATCTTATACACAATCTTCCCCATTAGATAACTTCTGCATTACCAAGAAACCACATGCATTCGTCCCATCTTCCAGTGAACCAAATGAAAAAATTCATGGATTGGTTGTCGGATTAGTGAAGTATTCGAAATATCTCTAATCCATCAACCGAACGTATTAGCGTAAATTTTCAGACGTTCACATAAAAACCCTTTATCAGGATTACCCTTGAAACCTAGAACACGATTCAAAGACGATGCCATTCATTGATACAATCACCTATCAATACAACAAACAATCTAAGGTTCATGATCTAATGGCACTTCCAATTTACAACATGCAACAATTAGAACAGAATACCGCGTATTTTCCTCGAATAACTTAATAAAAACAAGAGCTGCCATGTAGAATAACATCTAATCATAAGAAATTAAGATTATAAACAACATTTCTAAAGGAAATATTCAACCATGATAATAATATTTGAAGAACAAATGAATTATTACAAGAATAAATCTCACCTCCAAAACAAAATTAAATAATTGATAAAATAAAATCCAAGCAAATAAAGACAAAAAATAACTAAAAAATATATAAAAAAATCATAGTTTCTTTTTTAAATGCTGGAAAAAAAAATAGATCATCGCTAGAATTTTTATACTCCATTTTCTATTGAACCAACAAATATCAAAATTTCTCAGTGCATGCAACTTTTAAACACCAAAAAACTCAAAATTAAAAAACCCAAATCTCAAAAAAAAAAAAACTTTGATCTAAGCTTTGAGGAACTAAAGCATTTACCTTCCATGGGTTCTGAATTTTTCCCCTATTTTTTTTACTGGGTACCCCTTTGTTTTTTGTTTTTCCTTCAATATTTGGTCCTTTGATTCGATTTCAAAAAGGGAACCACCATTTCAGCGAATTCAAAATCTGGGTTTTCAATTTTGCAATTCTATCTTAGTTTTAAACATCATTTCAAGAGATGGAAAGAGAGAGGTGAATAGAAAGATTCTGATTGGAAAAATGAAAAGAACGAAGAAGAAGAAGAAGAAGAAAAAGAAGGGAAGTGTTTGTTTGTTTTTGGGGTGTTTTTTTTATATTTATTTTCTTGTTCATTTCCATTTTGTTTTCGATTATTTGAAGAATTTAACGGTTGTAGTTTTGTTTTGGTTTTGGATTTAATTAAAAACCCAGATTTGGCTTTTGGCTTTTCTTTTTTCCTTTTTCCTTTTTCCTTTTTCAATGATTTGTCCATTCTTTTTTTAGTCACCATTTTCTTCCCCAGAAAAATCAAATTTTGTTTACCAGTAGGGGTCAAAAGATTAGAAGTCTAATTTTGCTACTATTCCCTTTACTTTTCAAATATTTAAAATTTAGTATCTCCTTCAATTATGTAATTGATAACCCTGTTTAATTGGAAACCCTTGCACGAGAAGTCAGCTTGCATTTTAACTTCTTCACTAAAAAATAAATAAATTAACACGTTAGATGAAAGAGTAAATTTGTTCTTTCTATTAAAATTTGCATCCATTTGTTAATGACCTAAAAAATTTTACCCATTTCTACTATTAAAAACTAGTCTTTATATGTCAACACGAGGAGTATGCACGTGCCATTGGTTATTCTATCAAGCATGCCAGTTTTTAACAGTAGAAATTAATGAAATTTTTAATAGAAATGATCAATTTACTCTTTAATCCAATGTTCAAGAACTAATTTACTTATCTTTTTTAGTAGAATAAGCAAAATGCATTGTAACACTTAGTATAAGGACCTCCAGGATATTTTGACCCATCAATCGATTTTCATTCTACATCTCTAAAATAATATTAAACGATCTTATAATCCCGTATTCAAAGAAAAAAGGAAGTCCTTTTTTTATCCATTATTTGTGTTTTTTTTTGTCTAATGTCATATCTAAATTTGCTAAAAGTTATACATTTTTGTATCAAGAAGTAATTGTGTTAACATTTTAGTGTTTTGTTTGAGATGTTGATATGATGAAAGTTAATTGCTAATATTATAGGTTCGAATTTTTCATGATTTTATTAATAGAATAAATTTAGTGTTAATTGTGGATTTATTTATTTATTTGTGTTTAATTTGTTAAATATAATCTAATGGTTATGTGTGTTTTAGTTTTATGGTTAATTTTAGGGAAAAGTACATCAACAGTCACTGAACACTGATTAAAATAACATTTCAGCCACTAAACTTTTAAAAGTGACAAATCAATTACAAACGTTTACGAAAAGTGACAAACAAGTCACTCGAGCCCATTTTTTGTTACAAATGTAATCAAGAGTTGACGTGACCTTTTAAGGTGCCACGTTGGACATGACCTAATGTCCGTATCAAATGCTTTTATCAGTTTATAAGGATTACCAACTAAATAGAGGAACCCTAGCTGGAAGAAGGAGAAGAAAAAAAATGGAGATACCCACTGTAATTTTGATGTGCTACGATGGAAACTCAGCCAATTTAAGGACTTATTGGTCCAATGACAACCCAAGTAGGAAGTTTTTTGGGTGCAAGAAGTATGGGAGTGGGTTTCAAAATGCATGTCATTTTTTTGCCTAGGTTGATCCACCGTTGATGCTCCGCTCACGATTCATGTTGTTGGGTCTTTTGAAAAAAGTCAGAACAATGGAGGATGCAAGGAGGGAGAGAAAAATATGATTGATGATGTTGTTTTCTGTAATTTTGTTGTGCTACTCGTTACAATTGATAGAACACCTTCGGTTGGTTCTCTTCTATTAACCATTCCGACAATGTTGAAAATTTGCATAATGATTTCCCAATTTCGAATAATTTCAATCCCTTCTCCAATGATTCCCTTAAAATTTCAATCGTTTTTCTTTTTCTCCTAAACGATTTTTTTTATTTAACCAAATTGTTTTGTCTTGTCAGTTTCTTCTCATGCTTTAATTTTTTTTTTTTGCACATTAAGTGTAACACCCCTTACCCGTATCCAACACCGGAATAGGGTACGAGGCATTACCAAAACACATACACTTGTAAACATATTTAACCGAGTTATAAAATTTCATCAAAATTAAAACTTTCAAAATAATTAACATGTTTCTATAACTTTTCACAATATATCCTCAAAATATTATAATCATAATAATTAGGGCTTGCGAGACCCGATACATACTCATGCAATTTAATGCTTCATTTCCATTTCATTCAATTCGCAATTTCTCATGCTCATAATTTAAATCATATCACTAGAAATTTCCATTTAATTCACATACAATTCAATGACATCAAATTCAAAACTAATACGTATTTACCATTTAACTCAATGTTTATTGATTATACCATTCAATAACACATTTATGAAATTCTCAATTTAGCAATGAAAATATCACTTTAGTTTGAATAACAACATCGTCCTGATATAAATACACTACCACTTATCCATTTACTTTAATTCTTTTGGGTCCATTTGTCACTTACCATCCTTAATCAAATTAGGGAACGGTCACGGAAAATTGAGTACTTCACTTTCACTTTGCCATAGTATAACTATGGTCTTACGTATGATCACTTATCACTTGTCCCTGATCAGATAAGTGTAGCCACCTATCACTTTGTTTCTTGATCAGATAAGTGTAGCCACTTATCACTTTGTCTCTTGATCAGATAAGTGTAGCTAAAGCTATCACTTATCACTTTTCACTTGTCACTTGATCAGATAAGTGTAGCCGAAGCTATCACTTATCACTTTGTCACTTGATCAGATAAGTATAGCCGAAGCTATTACTTATCACTTTCCACTTGTCACTTGATCAGATAAGTGTAGCTAAAGCTACCACTTATCACTTTGTCACTTGATCAGAAGTACTCAAATCCGGCGTTCCGCTCAATTTGATCATTTATTCATATATCAGGCTTACCAACATGTGTTAATTCATAAACCATTCATGGTATTATTTCATGCCAAATCATTTACTGAATATACCATACACACATACTATGAAACTTTATTTTCACACATGAGCTTAAACCATGACCAATAATGCACAAAAATAAGCATCATTCATATTTCATCGTTTATGAGTTATAATCAAACATATGACCATTTATACACGAATCATTCATATATTTCCCAATTTTCCTCCTCCTCCTCTCCATTCCACATCCTTAATGTGTATAACACACTTAAACAACATTAACCATAATTTCAATATTCACTAACATGTATATTCAAAGCTGTTTATCCGAGTCAGAGTCACTAAATTATTTTTATCTGGAGCTACAGAGCTCCAAATTAAGATCCGTTAATTTTTCCTGAAACTAGACTCACATATCTTCATACCATAAAATTTTCATAATTTTTGGTTCAGTCAAATAGTACAGTTTATTCTTTAAAGTTTCCCCTGTTTCGCTGTCTGACAGTTCCGACCACTCTTCACTAAAAATTAATTATCTCATTGTACAGAATTCGGATGATGTTTTAGCTTGTTTCTTATAAAAATAGACTCATTAAGGATTCTAACCATATAAACTATAACTCATAATCATTTTTGTACAATTTTTAATGATTTTCCAAAGTCAGAACAGGGGAACCCGAATTCATTCTGACCTTGTCTCACAAAATCTATTATATCTCATGATTTATAATTCCATTGCTCACATCATTTCTTTTATAAGAAACTAGACTCAATAAGCTTTAGTTTCATATTTTATTCATCCTCTAATTCAATCTCTACAATTTTTGGTGATTTTTCAAAGTTACACTACTGCTGCTGTCCAAAACTGCTTTAGTGCAAAATGTTGATTTCTATTTTACCCCAAATTTCACAGTTTATACAATTCGGTCCTTTCTCAATTAACCCCTCAATTAATCTAATTTTCTCAATTAGTACTTTACTAGACATTATAAGTTGTTACACAACTATTGAAATTCAGAATTTCCACATATAACTCTATCTTCAAACTCTTTTACTATTAGGTCCCAAACATTCACTTTCTATTCAATTCTTTCAATAAAATCAGCATATGAACAATTTAAAGCTCTAATTTCATGCTAAATCATCATATACTTCCAGCACATATTCATATCAACTTTCAACTTCTTTCATAAAATCAAAAACTAATGGATTTAACAAGTGGGCCTAGTTGTAAAAGTCATAAAAATACAAAATTTCAAGAAATAGTCAAGAATTGAACTTACTTGTAATAAAAATATGAAGAACCAGCTTGAAGAAGCCCTTCCATGGTGTTTTAGCTGATGAGAATTCAGAAAAATGAAGAGAAATCTGGATAATTCCACTTGGGTCCTAACTTTATTAAGCAAAATTTGTAATTTTCCAATTTTGCCCTTAATTCTCCTTACTTTCTTGCTGATTTCATGCCTCTGCCGTCCAGCCCAAATAGACCTTGGGTCTATTTGCCTTTTAAGCCCTCTTCCTTTTATCATTTAAGCTATTTAATCATTTCCCAAAATTTTGCATTTGTTACAATTTAGTCCTTTTTGTTCAATTAATTATCGGAACTTTAAAATTTCTTAACGAAACTTTAATACTAACTTTTTAACACTCCATAAATATTTATAAAAATATTTATGGCTCAGTTTAAAATCCCCGAGGTCTTGATACCTCATTTCGATTCTAATTATTTTAATATTTATTTCTAGTGCACTATTCACTATTTCAAAAATTTTCCTAACTTCATATTTAACTTATACTTACTAAATTAATAATATTTTCTACCCATTTGTCGAATTTAGTGATCTCGAATCACCGTTCCGACACCTCTGAAAATTCAAGCCATTACATTTTTTTTTCGTCGGATTTGTGGTCCCGAAACCACTGTTCCGACTAAGCCTAAAATCGGGCTATTACATTAAGTTAATTTTTTTCGAATCACACGTTGAAAATTAATTACCCATTAAATGAACTTTTAGCCATGTCCAACATGGCACCCTAACAGGTTACATCAATTGTCCCATTAGGCTTGTAATAGAAAATGGGCTTGAGTGATTGATTTGTCACTTTTCGAAAAAGTTAGTAATTGATTTGTCATTTTTAAAAGTTTAATGACTAAAATGTTATTTTAATTAAAGTTTAGTGACTAAAGATTTACTTTTTCCTTAATTTCATGAAAATTAATTGCATGATAGACAAGAATTTCAAATCATTCTTCATATATCCAAATCTATAAAATTCCAAATTCTCTTTATTTATATATAAAATCAGAATTGATTGGTGGATTCAGATATTCGAATCCATATCCACATTCGTTATTTGGATAATCAATGCAGATTTAAATAATAGATATCTGAAACAATTATTTTCATCTGTCTGAATATGCAATAAACAATATTTTTTTTGAATAAAACTCGCCGGTATTATTATTGCACGGCTCAAGGCAACAGAAACGTCTGAAAAGATAGGCATTAGAAGAAAAAGGAAACAGCTGTCTAAGCAGGTAATAAATGAACTCCTAGAAAGCAGAAAGATAACATCTTGAGCCAAACCTCTTCATCTTCAAAATATCAGCCAAGCCTCTCTCCAAAAATTGAAAATCGGAGCCGAGTAAAGGAGAGAGCAAAAGCTTTGAACACCACGTTGGGGATTCATCGAACCTTCTCCAATTTCAAAGCCACCAAGGGGAACCCTAGAGACTCTGGAACCATGCCAATCTGTCTGCCGTCACAATCTTTTTCACCGATTCAGGAACGCCATTACCCCATCCACCACAAATCTGTCTTCTCCGGCCTTCCAATGCAAGAGTATAGGCTGCTCCGTTAACCATTCGGGGCACAAACAGGTAAGATACCTCATCAAAACTCAACCCCATTTTGCAAATATGTTGAGTAATAGGCCTAAGAACCGATTTGTCTTCCCCTCCCTTCTTAATGCTCTTGATAACTGACAATGAGTCACCTTCTACTAGCAGACGCCGAATGCCCATCTCAGCCGCGTAGACAATATTTTTAAAATTCAAGTTCAAATATATATTCTTAATCTAAATTGTGACCCCACATGGGTAGACAGTAGAGTTGTTCATAGTTCGAACAAAGCTCGGTTTCAAAAAAAATTTTATGCCCAAACTTTTTTTTAGGTCTACTCAACTTGTCTAAAAAGTTCATTTTAATATTCAAAAATTAATAAAGTATTCAAAAAATATATTTTTAATTGATATTTTATATATTTATAACTAATTTTAAATTTTAAAAATATTTTTTATTATTTAAATTGAAATCAAACCAAGTTGAACTCCCTTATCCAATCCAAGCTCAAGTTGAGTCGGGCCTATCGAGTTGGATGGACTACCCTACCCTTAAATAAGTTTGGTAGGCAACTATATAAGGCCAACCCTACCCATTGGGCCTCACTATACATTTTTTTTATTTGGATTTAAAATAAAATAAAATTTAAATATTCATTTATCATTAAAAATTAATAATTCAAATGGGAATCCAAACGGAATGGATTTTCAGTTTTCTTGATTTAGAGATAAGATTGTGGTTCTTATATGGGCCCATAATCCATACTCACGGCCCATTTAAACACAATATATATATATTCATGTACTTTATGTCTGATCAAATTAAAAAATTAAATATAAAATATTATAAATTTTAAAAAATAACAAAGTAAAGCCGAGCCTTGACTCATTTTTCAAACGAATTTATTTTTTTTCCTCAAATTCATTTTTCAAATTTAATATTTTTTCAACGAAGACTTCCCAATAAGACATTTTTATTTCTATTTTTGTAATTCTTCCATTTTGTTTGGAATTGGACATTTTTTACATATTGTATAAAATACAAAATTCCCAGATCTGGCATGACAGTCCGTGACTGACCACTGCTCTACAGACCAATCAAGCACTGACACGTTTTGTTCTATTAAACATACTTTCACTGACAATTTTCGTAGGCTTCCCTTTTTGCAGTAAATCCAATGCTACTTCTTACATCTTACTGTCCTCAAACTCGCCCACTTGCACGCGCCAAACTTTTTCCTTTTAAGGTAAATATACTCTTTTGCGCCTAAGTTGGCATTAATGTTCAATTTGGTACATTTATTTTTCAAATTAATAAAGAATTTAACTTTGGTCACACGTATAATCACAACATTAATATTTCCTGTCAATTGTAATAATTGGTGCGATAATAAATTTAGCCATTGATGTTTTATATATTTCATGTAGATATTGATAGAATTTGTAAACGTTACGGGATAGATTTGTTAAATCAACACCAAATGTTGATTGCTATAATTAAAATTTTAAACATTGATTTTTTTATATTATGTGTAAATATTGTGAGCTAAATTTATTAAATGAGATTAAATTGACAAAATGTGTAAACTTCGAGAACTAAACTTATTATCATACCAACAAAAAAATGGACAATTGACAAAAAAATCGTTAAACATTGTGACTAATTACCCTTAATCGTTCTCTTTTAAAAATTGATAGAAATTAAATTGCACTCATTATCATACTCAGGAGCGTAGTTGTGAGGCTGGTCAGGGCCTTGGTCCCTACTAAAATAAAAAAAAACTTCTAATCTATTAAAAAGGTGAAATTATATTTTTACTATCATAAAAATTAAATTTAATTTAATTTCGGCCACTTTAAAAAAAAATTCTAGCTTTGTCCCCTAATCATAACAACAACAAAAAATGTACAATTGACAAAAAAAATTTAAAGATTGTGGTTAATTACCCTTAATTATTCAATTTAAAAAATCGAAAGAACTTAAGATGCACTTTTTTTTATTTAAAAGGATCAAATATTTCAAAATTAAAATTACGAAGCACAGAAGAGGTAATTTACCTAATTAAAAATTAAGAAGATGACAAAGCAGGAGCACGTGTAAAAAGTGGGATCAAATAGCGAGTGAGATTGAAAGTAAAAGAGAAAAAAAGAAGGTTAGTACGGTAAAGAAAGACAAAGACAGTGAGAAGAAGAAAGATCTCGCGGGTTTTATGAACCGGTGTGTCATCTTCGTTGGGCTCGAGGTAATAAACCCAACCAATCTCTTTGTAGGGACAAAAAAAACCGAACCATATTAACCTCTACATGTGAACCCTAGAAAAACCTATTATTTCCCTATAAACCCCCTATTCTACATTTTTTTTTCCCAACTTAGATCTGTGCTGTAATACAATATCACCACGGCTCTTCTACTTTTCCTCCCCCACTTTCTCTTCTAAACGCGTGTCTTACCACACTCTCACTATCAGATACAACTGGTTCGAGTCGAATTTGAATTATCACGTGTTCCTATTAATAATATTGTCTTCAAAAGTCGAAGCTTGAGTTTAAATAATGATCAAATCGTTTGTTCAAGCATCAATTTTTTGTGGTTCACTTAAGGGCTAGTTTAATATTTTGTTCGAATAACTGATTCGATTCGATCTGGTTTCAACGACACTAATTTTTATTAAGGTCACTGAATTATTTGAATTAAATATTCCAATGTTGGAATTTGGGTCAATTAATAATTATTGAATTGAATTCGATTTTTTTTTAAATTAATAAATATAAATCTTTTATATGATAGGGGAGTTGTCTCTTTTGTGGAAGAAAGAGGGTGGTTGGGGTGTTGTTTGTTGTAGGGAAACTATGCCCATGACTATGGAAATTTATATATGTATATATAATAAATATGAAGAAATGAAGAAGAATGGGTTTTTTACATTAATGATACAGAAAATAATAATAATTATGAAAATGGAATAGATTACAAATTATTTTTATGAGAATAAAACATTTTAAATTGTAAAGGTCGATGTCCCTATTATGTTAAGCGACATCACTTATAAAAAATAATATTTTAATAAATATAAATAAATAAAATAATATTTTGATTATAAAAGGGTGCTGTAAACAAATAGTAACCCCTTGTTTAAATGTCACCTTTAATTTTTTTAAAGGTATAATAAGATATTTGGTCTTCAAATTTTACAAAAAGAATTAATTTAGTCTTTTATTTAATTTTTTGTGTTTTTTTATCAAATTATTCTAAAATTGCTGGAAAAATTAACGTTTTTTTAACTTTGAAGACATGACATACATATAAATTACAACTTGGATGAAATGTCAACGTTTAATTAATTTTTTAAAATTTTATAAATAAATTATGCATGTTAACCACGTGGCAATCTATGTGTATGTTACATCACTTAAGTTACCAAATGTTAATTTTTCTATTTATTTGGGGTGATTTGACAAAAATGTAAGTTTAATGGTTAAAAAAGACGAAAAATTAAATAAATGACTAAAATAATTTTTTTAAGTTGGAGGATCAAATATGTTATTATGTATTTAAAAATAAAAAATTACAAGTAACAATATCCTTTTTATAATTAAAATATTGTTTAGTATTGTTTATTTATTTTTATTAAAATATTTTTCTATGGGTGACGCCACTTAATACGATATCAATTTATACATTTCAAAATAACTCATTCTCGTAAATAATTTAATTTCTAGTGTAAATAAATTTTTAAAAGAAACAAGAAGAATGTAGCAAATCCCTAGAAAATGAAAATGGATGGACATAAACAAAATATTCTTTTATATCTGGATTCTGCAATATTTCTTACACATTAAAGAATATTTAAATACAAATATATGATATAAATATGTCTTTTCTTTTTTTCAAAATTTTATATATTTGAAATGAAATCCTCGAAATAACATAGTCGTAAAATTATTTGTTGAAAATAATGGTCAGAATTGATGAAATGACTTGATTGATATAATATCGATATTTTAATAATTTAGTTTAGAATTGTTGGAGCTGTATAACTCAAATTTATGTTAAATAAATAATACAGTGATAAAATTAGGGGGCTAAGGCTGAACAAGTGAAATCTATATAGAATTATATTTCTTCCATTTGATATTAATTAGAATAAGGTATTCCAACCGTACTATACTGCTTTTATTTGACATTGATTAAAATAAAGTTTCAATTTTTAAATAGATGTAGTCGAAACTTATCTTGTATTATTTGAATTCAACATTTGTAAATTTTCTTCTCCTCTACCCACGTAAAAATGTCTGTGTGTGTTTTTTTACTTTATTTTTTTTTTGTTTTGCGATCATTCTATTGCCATTAATGACTTTAGTTTTAACAATAATCTTTTTAAATTCGGATATAGTAAAAGTACAATGGAAGCTTTTGTATTAAGAGTTAAATTGCATTTTGTCCCTTCTACTCAAAAAATAAACAAATTAGCTTTTATACATTAAATCAGAAAATAAACTAGGCATTATGTTAAAATTTACGTCTATTTTTAATATTAAAAACTAATCTTTATACGACAACATAAGGTACATATAATATGTCACGTGAAATTGTCTAGTTATTTCGTCAGCCACACTAATTTTTAATAGTAGAAATGACGAATTTTTAACAAAAAAGGGTTGATGCACATAAATTAATATGTTCATATTTTAAGTAAAATAGTCAAACCGCGATCTAACTCTTAAAATGTGATAAAATACTATGTTATAACCTTTATTTAACTCTTAAATAGAATAATAAACGAGCTTCAATGTATTTAAATTTATATCGCCGATACTAATAATAATACCGATATCAATAAATTATAAGCAAAATTGATGAAAGATGGGGGATAAAGGGATTTGATTAAAATTTTAAATTTTATTTCAATGGATTTGATTTATTGGAAACTGTTTAATGGTCAACGGTGGAAAGAAGATGGAACGTTTGATGAGATATTTTGTTTGACATTTTGGAATTAATGTGTGATGTGATTGCCCCAATCAAACCATACCAGCTGGACTCCATCCATCTTTTGAAATATCTTCTTTCTTTCATGAAATCACAATGTTTAACACCTTGGCATTTGAAGGATTATTTACAAACATCAAAGATACCCTATCAGGGGTATGTTTGAATTTTTCTTTCTAAGGACTTATATTAAATTTTATATATTTATAAGAGTTGAAATACAATTTTATTGTTACGATATTTTTATAGTTTTTTAAAAAAATTAAATTAAAGATTTATTATATTTCGAGAAGTTAAATTGTAATTTTATGATATATTAACTTATAATTTTACCGGTTTAGTAGAATTTAAAGAACCATTTTTTATTTTAAGGAAGTTTTGTCTCTTCGTTAGAGGTTTTCATGAGTTGAATAACCTGCTTAACCTACTTTGAGCTAAATTTGAATTTATATTTTTTTATCTCATGTCGACTCAATTTAATCTGTTTTGTTATTTAGAAATATAATTTTTAACAGTCCCATTATCTATTCTAATAATATCTGACTCTTTTTAACACAATACTTAAAGCTATTCAAAACTGCTCTTTAACTCATAAACAGAAAGATAAAGTGTTTCAGTACACTCGAACCCCCCAGTTATTTGTGCGAATTTGAATGAATCTAAGTTAAAAAAATTAAAATCGAATCTAACCAAGTTAAAGAATCCTCTCGATTTCAGATAGGGTTCTGATCATATCTGTTATTTAATCTCTCTCCAGTCTGTAAATATCTATAAATAGGAGGATAATGCGTTACATTGTACTCAAACCCACATCTTTTTATATTGATAACAATATCCATACTAATTTAACTATGACTCAACCAGCAACTAATTATTAATTTAAATATTAATTATACAATTATATCAACCTCATCAATTTAATTTAATTTGGAATCACTCATCTATGTTCAAGAAATGGGTTTCCATGTTTAAATGTTTTGGTATTAATAAAGATGTGGGTTGATAATGTCATCATCAAATATTTTTGGAATTTCACTCTATTTATGTGTAGTCTATTTGAAGATGTGACATTCTTTGATGAAGTTTAAATGATTAATTAGGGTGCTTTTGTTTAATTAATATAATAATCATGTGATAATTGGACATATGTTTTGAATTAACTTAATTAAAACATGACACAATGGGTTTGTATTAAGTTAATTAAGACATGATTTGACATGTTTAAACTTCAGTGTGGAAAAAATGATTTCCTTAGGTTTTATTATGTGACCCACGTGCTCTTAAAGTTGATGAAATAAATAGATGGTGTTGATTAATTAACTAGCAATAATCTAATTTAAATCATAAGCTCACCTAATCTTAAGAATATATTGAAATTACGAATCATTAGGATAGTAATTACACCTCATCATAATTACCACGTGTTTAATTAATAAAGTTTATCGTGATGAATTATAAATATGTAATTTTCTCGATCATTAAACCCTCAGTGAGAATTTGATTAAATAATTGGGATACTACAATTACAATTAATTCAATGAGATTTACTAATTGTAATAGATACACAAACATCGTCGATTGATGGTGGATTTGGATGGGATGAATTTACTTGCAGATAGTATAAAAACAATAGTGGTAGTTATATTAGACATTGTAGGAATAATGTAGCGTGAGAAAAAAATTAAATTAAACGCGCTGCATCCTACTGCCCATCCAAACTCACCCTAAGTCTTAGTTTGATTGGTATGAGCATTGTTGTCAGTATAAGAGGGCGTGAATTTGAGTGTGCTGAAACGCATTATCTTCTTATCTATAAGTTGAAAAAGGATTATGAATAATTTTAAGTATTTTGTTAAAATATTAAACCAATATAATTTTAATTATTTGTTTGAAAAAGGATGGGTCCCCAACAATATTTTAGGGAGCAACATAGAAGCTTATCATTTGATTAAGCAATTTCCAAGTCTTTCTTAATTATAAGCACACCCTCTCTCACCGATAATTTAATTCTCACCTGTAACTCAAATCAATGGCATTCTTTTAGCATGAGATTTGCAATCTCTTTGCATCATTACACAAATGTTATCCTAATCTTAAGCAAGAATTAATACAATCATGTCAACTTTTTAACAATCTTTTGCCATTTTTTTTTCTTTTATTTTTTAAATCTTCAAATTAAAGATACAAGCATTCATTTTTCCATTTAAGTGTTTTCATGTAACAAATAATTATATTTTGGGTGGGTTTAGATAAGCGGTGGAGTATGATGCGGTGCGTTTAGTTTATTTTTTATCTCGCGCTACAGTATCGTTACAATATTTAATCTCATCACCACAACTGTTTTTACACTAACCGCAGCTAAACGCACTGTCCATCCAAACCTACCATTATGTTTTAATCACAAAGTAAAATATCAACATTGTATCGATTAAGTTATTTTACTTGAAATAATAAAATCTGAGCCACTCGATAAATTTTAAGTCGATATACCCTAAATAGACTCGATTTAAAAATAAAAACACATAAAGGTGGTGAGGTGAGTAGATTCCTTTTATTATTATCATCGTGGATATGGAACGATGAGTGTTCTTAATTACCCTGCCTTACCCCACTTAATAAAAATACTACTTTACCCTTGTATATAAAGATATGCTATAGAAACAACTTTAATTTTTTTCGTAAAAAATAATAATGATTTTCAAGATTTCACATCCACAATAAAACAAGAAAGGTGACGAGGCAAAGTATGTTTAATAATATAGCGATGATAGATTTTGCAACATCTGCCTCCACTTCATCTCCATTAGCATCTTCACTTTCATCAACTTAGCTGTATGCTTAGATATTGAATATAAAATCAAACACGATATTAAGCATATTCAAAACACGTGAATTAAAATTTAACCATTATAGTTAAATAGTTAATCAGATCTTAATTCAAATGATATTGTTGGCAATAACACGTGTATTTTTTATCTAAAAATAGGATTATGGGTAATTTTTTTTAATTAAAGTTATGGGTAGTTGTATATTTTATATAAAAATATATATTGTTGAGTAATATAAAAGAATAGATAGGAAAAAATGATTCCTTGTGGGTTGAATGATAAGACATGAGCAAATAATAAAATAAGTAGCATTGGTGTAATGCTTTTTCAAATGGCTTAGAAAAGGAAAACACACTTAAATGTGGAAGAGGCTTTAAAAATAAGTGCTTTCACACACTGAGAGAGAGAGAGAGAGAGAGAGAGAGGGGGCGTGCTTTCAAAAAGATAGACTTCGGCACACGGTGTGCCTACGTAGTGCGTAAATTGGACGGTGTAAAACGCATAAATATTTTAAATTTTATGTCACAACTTATTTTTTATTTTCGTATTCGTTTTACGGTTTACATTCTACTTTTAATAATATTCTATTTAAGTTCTGAATTTATGTTTTTTATCTATTGTGAGTAGAGTGTGCTTTATTATTATTAATGATAAAAAACCGGAATTTGATGAATTTTGACTCAATTCGATATTTTAGAATCATATTTTTTTATTAAATTTTGGATTTGGGGAGTCGAGTCAGGTGAAATTAAAAAAAAAAGTCGGGATGGGTCGAGACAAGATTTAGGTAAATCTGTCTTGTCTTGAAATACTTACAAAAATACTCTTGATATATACATATAATTAAGTTTTAAGTCTAAACTAAAAAATAATAATATTATTTGCTTCAAAATAATAAAAAAAACTAAATAATTAAACTAAATTCAGGTTAGTTTGAAGTTGAGTTAGATTGATCAAGCTTCAGGTTAGGATTGAGGTTGGGTCGGCAAAAATCTACCCCACCCCATTGTCATTCCTATTTACCAATAGAATTGTGCATGGGTTGGGCCGGGCCAAGTTCAATTAAAAATTTAGGCTCGTTTCCTAGGCCTAGGCTTGACCCAGCCCAACCATATTAATTTTTATATAGTTTAAAAATATATATAATACATCAAAAATACTAAAAATATCAAAATAAATATTTCCCAACAAATTGAAAATAAATTTTAAAAAAAATGTATACTTAAATAACACTAAGATAGATGCAATTTAACAAGTAAATGCCTCTAAAATAATAATAAAATTAATAATAATATAAGTTTTATACAATATCCAAATAATAACAACAAAATAATAGCAACATAATAGTAAAATTGTAACAAAATAGGGATAAAACAACAAGAGAATAATATTAAAAAACAAAAAAGAGTTTTTTTTGTCATTTAGTGAATTCGGGCTGGGCTAAAAATGCCTTATCCGAGGCCAGACTAATTTTTTAAACGGGCCTTATTTTTTTGTCTAAGCCCATTTTTCGGGCATATATTTTTGCCTAACCCTCCCACATTTCAGGCGGCCTTCAAGCCAGGCTAAATGGTCCAACCTATGAACAATTCTATTTATCACTGCACTCAATACTTGTAGATGGTAAAGGTTAATATGTGGTGTATCGAAAATAAAACATTTTAATTTTGCAAATATTGTCATATTCTATATTTCACTAGAGGTATGTTTCACTCTTTTGCTTGTAATTCGATTTAAGTGTAATTGCTTGCAATTACATTGTGATAGCATGTTTGGGTAATTATTATAATTGATAAGTCCTATCAAATTCTAATTTTTAGGGAGAGGGTGAGAATTGAAGTAATTACTTAGATAATTACTCTAAAATTTAATTTTAAAAAACTTATTCTTATAAAAGTTAAAAAATAGATCATAAGCACGAGCACGTATAAGTGTTTGGGATGATTGTGGTCAAATATAAATCCTAAAAAATTATATTATAAAAATAAATTATGTATTTTATAAAGATAAAAAAAAATTCTAAAGTTAGGGCTAGAAAGTTTAGTATAAAAATAAACATTCTAAAGTTATGACAAAATATTATACTATTTATAAGTAATGTTACGAAAGTTTTGGACAATTTATAATTTGATTATAAATTTTATATTATTTTAATTTATTTTGCATATTATAAAAATGGATATAAACTGACATAAGTCTTTCTCCAAATTAAGTTTATATAAGTTTTTATAATTAAAACTATACTTTATTTGAATCGTGAACTCAAATATTATAAATCTAATGCTAATTATGTAAATATAAAATGTTTTATTGCACCATATCGTGGGGTATGGTATCATTTGAGAGAATGGTGCGAGACACAACCACCATAGACAACTCACACTCTTTAATTCGAGACATTTGTTGTTCTAAAAAAAATCTCTCATATTAATATCACTTTTATATAGCATGAAAAATAAAGTTGTATCGTACTTGTATTGTGTATGTTTCATAACTTCAATCATAGGTGGAATTGAAATGATCTATATTTCGAATAGCATAGAAAATCTTATACCACACACATATTATCATACTTGTACTGTTATGTTCACTCACTATTTTCACATAATATTGATAAAAAGTCACGTTATTTTAATTAACGAATTTAATAGTTTTGAGTTAAAATTAAAATTTAAAAAATCGAAAAGCATAAAAACTTTGAAAAAAATAAATTCAAGAATAAAGACTAAATTCAACATTTATGTACAAATATTTTTGCATCAAACCGATGATTGAACTAATTAAACTAATAATTTATCAGTTGGATCGAAACCCAATTTTAGTGTTTTAAAAATAATTTATGATAATTTTTTTGTGTGGGTAAAATAATTTGTTGTTACTAGCAAAATAGTTTTGGGTAGTTAATGAGCGTGGAATACACGCTCCAGTAGGTGAGAAGCAAAAGGCCACGGTCCCAAGCTCTATGTTTTTTTTTTTAGTTGAAAGAGGAGTCTAACGCGCGACGGAAAGGACTGTGTGAGAATAACGCATGTAAAGGTTGTATCGAATCAAATCGGTTGATTAGAAATTGATTAAAATATCGATTCGAATAAAAAATTTAAATTGATTGGATTACAAATTGATATAGTTTGGATAAAAATAGGTTGAATTAATGGTTGAACCGTTTTTAATATTTTTATAAAATTTTTAATTATTTATTTAATTGAACTATTCACATATTAGTGACCTAATTGGTTTAACCATTAATCCAATTTTAAAAACCTTATTTGAATCAAATTTTAATTTCAGAATTGTCATTATTAGGAGAACTTTACTTGAATACCGCTTTCGACCCAAAGAAGACTAACCTTAATATACAAAAGGTACGAGGATACGAACAATTAATTTGGTATACATTATCAATTAATCGAATGATGACAAATAGTAAAATAAATTAAATCTTTTACTTCTAATTAGATCAAATTATTTGATTCATTGACGATGCATAAAATTATATACTTAATATAATAAATATCGACTCATTTGATATATTGATAATAAGAAATTTGTTTTAATACCATTACTTTTTTTATCACTTAACTATAAAAAATTACAAAATAATCAATTAATTATTCAATTTTATCTTTTTTATCATTTAATTATATTAAATTTTTAAATATTTTCATTTTTACGTGACTAAAAAAAATAATTGAATGATCATTTTATAATTTTTTATAATTATATAAAATAAGTATAATTAGGTGATCTCCACTTCAATTTATCCAGTTACGATACGTTTAACTTATTTTTTACAGATAAACTTACCTGTATTATAATCTAAAAAAAATCAACTTAAAATACAAAAATGATTGTTACTTGTAGAAAAACCCAAAGGAAGAAGAAAAGAATTGAGAAGTGCAGAGTTGAAAAGATGGCATAAAATGACAAAAACTAGAGGACAAAAACTCCTTCCTACTTTATTTATTTTTTCTCCTTCTTCTATAGTAAGTAGTAGTGATTATTGGAGAGAGAGTCAGAGAATCAAAAAAAAAAAAAAAGAAAAGAAAAAAGAAAGCAAGAAATAATGAAAGATAGTGAGAGTGAGTGAAAGAGAAAGAAATAAGATTGAAAAGAAACCCAAATTCATTTTCACTTTCTATCAAAGGAAAAAAAGAAGAAGAGAAGAAAAAGACGATGATGGAGAAGAAGAGAGATAACAGAAAAAGAATAATAGAGATAAAGAACATTAGAAAACAGGAAAAGGGTTGTTTATAATTGGCTTTATATATGTGTGTTTATATATACATACATACACTGAGCTTTTTTAGGTTTTTGTTTTGTTTTGTTTTGCTTTGCTTTGTTATATATTGTAAGATTGCAGCAGTTGCAGAAGAAGTATCTGCAAATTTTGCTGTTTTTCATTCTCAAAAATCTAATCTTTGTGACAGTATCTCTCATCAAAACACACTCTTTCAGTACCAAGTTGATTTGCTTGCAGAAGCTAAAGATATAAATATATACATATATGTATGTGTGTATATGTGTGTGTGTATATAAACACTGCTTGCTGCACTAATTGGAAAGGCACCCAACAAACAAGATCTCTCTTTCTTTTCTCTCTTTCCAAAAACCCTTTCTTTTATATCTTCAGCTACAAATTCAGAGATTTTTTTGACCCCACTTTTCCTCTTCTTCTACCTTATATAACACCCACATAGATATCTATGTATGTTTTATGGTAAGAATTTTTTTTCTTTTATTACAAAGGAAGGAATATATATTTTTGTTATTTTTTTGTTGTTGCCATTGTGGCTACCACAAGAGGGCAGCTACCGTCAGATACAGGAGGAGCCTTTGCAGATTGGGCGACATCATCGTCCACAGCAATTCGAGCTGGCCCCGATGATTTATTATCACTCGGTTTCAATCCCAACGCCGCTTCTACGGCGGCGACTGCGGCGGCTCCGGCTCAATGGCCTCCTTCTGCTCGTCCGATCAACTATGGACTTGCTGGTCCTGAGATGGGGATGGTTGGTCTACGGGACTTTGTCGTCGTTGCTCCTGCTGCTTCTTTTAACCATCATCATCATCATCACCATCATCATCATACTCAAGATCCCATCATGGTGAATGAACAAATCAACGGTCCGAGTTCCGCCGCCGCCGCTGCCACCGCACTAGGTGTCGGTGTTATCCCACTCCTAACAGCGTCTCCTTGTTTACCTCCACAAAATGTGGAAGACACTGGTAAGTTCAGTGGGATGCAACTATGGCAGAACCAAAGTTCTTCGCATTATCTTAAAAAACCAGCTTCCCTCCTTGATAATAATCCCTCCATGATGGCTGGTGACGGCGGTGGAATGGGTGGAGGTAGCGGTGGTTCTGGTTCTAGTTCAGGGGCAACATGTCAAGATTGTGGGAATCAAGCTAAAAAAGATTGCACCCATAGAAGGTGTAGAACATGTTGTAAAAGTCGAGGCTTTGATTGCCCTACTCACGTTAAAAGTACATGGGTACCCGCTGCTCGGAGAAGAGAACGTCAGCTCATGTCGGCCGCCGCTACAACCGCTGGAGCTGGCTCATCGGGGTCTACTTCCGGTGCTAAAAAACCAAGGCTTGTAACCTCACAAACCACCACCACTTCACATACATCAACTTCAAATACTACCCCTCCTCGAAGCTTTGATACAAGCTCGAGCCACCAAGGTTTTGTTTAGTTCTTTAGTATTATTTTCGATATAAATTTTTGATATAAATCAACAAAATTATTCTTTTGTAGGGTTTCTAAATACTTATGTGGATGCATTGTGCAGATGTTGGTTTTAAAGAGACATTGCCAGGGCAAGTCCGTGCGCCTGCGGTGTTCAAATGCGTACGAGTAACGGCAGTGGAGGGCGGTGAAGACGAGTACGCATATCAAGCCGTCGTTAAGATCGGTGGACATGTGTTCAAAGGGTTTCTTTATGATCAAGGAGTTGAAGGAAGAGATGGATTTCCAAATATATCTGAATTGCATTTAGGTGGTGGTGGAAGAAATGCTGGGTCTTCTTCATCACCTGTTCTCGATCCTTCAGACGTTTATGCCGCTACTGGTGGTGGATTTCTCGGTGGTGGTTTGGGTTATGGTAATCCAATAAACTGAGTTTTGAAAAAAAAAAACTCGTGAAGATGATGCATTGTAGTCTATTCTTCGTAAGATTTTTGGTACATTCTTGCTATTGTAGAACTCTTGAATCTCATATATATATATATATATAGTGGTCTCAAAAAGGGTTAATTTATGTTCTTTTTATCAAATTCCGAATTTCGAATCGAAGATAACATAGGTAAGAAGAAGAAATTAATGTTTGTTCATTGTAATGTGCTTTTTTTATCATCAAATTATGACATTGTGTTAAGTGTATTTATGTAACTATTTATGCTGGTTTTTTTTTTCACTTGATTCCGATTGATTCAGCCGGTATAGTTTTGTTGTTCCGGTTTGTAATGAAGCATGAAGTAAATGTGGAATTTGTGATTGTTGTCGTCGTCGTCTCAATGCTGCTGTTTTTTTGGACTTTTTAGTTTTGAGTAGTTGTTTTTTGGCCCCATCATTCATTGATATAGATCGATGTCGCTATCAGAAATCTGTGGACAAATCTGCAATTTTGCATGCATTCATGAATTCTTCCTAGTATGACAAAATCATCTCTACCAATGTTTACACCCTCAGCCCGATTCTTGTATGTTATGTTCTATAGATGCTGAATCCCAAACCCATTGCTCTACCAGTGTACCGTGTGACATTGATTCATGAACACATCGGGTCTTTGCATTTCTTTTGTATGAGAAAAGTGTGCAATAATTTACTTGTTTGCAGGTTTTCTTCAAGATGTTTTGCAGGTCACTTGTGAAAATCGGGACTGTCGATGTGGGAATCGCGTTTGGCTTCTAACGATAAGGTATTCTGTAAGATGCTGCAAATTTATCCGTATTCTATCATCTTATGCATCATTGTTGACTAATGCGGATCAAAATAAAGCTGCAGGCATGCTTCTAAGGGTACTTAAATCATCATGTGAATTGCTTTGTCATTCTATCTTTATATATTTACTCGTATTTATGTATCGTATCTGTATCAGGAAACTGATTAATGGCATGTTTGATCCGTTCTTACCGCTCAAAGTTGCATTGCATTGTCGATTTTCCGGCTTTGCCTTGTAGATGATGAAGTTTTGATGTTTGATGATCAATAAGTTGTAATCATGCTTAATATTCCTTGGAGTCTATTCCGGTTAGTATATTCGATCGTCCCATGCCGAAAGCAGCTAGAAATGCTCGTTCGTTTGTTGTTTGTTTTTGTTTTCGTGCAGTGATAATATCCGTATCCGACATTATCGTGATCCTGGCTGCGAATTTTCTCGAGCTTCGATATAATTTCAAACAAAATCTCTGTATGAACACTTCATACATGATCAAATGGTGTTTGGAAATTTTTACTTCAACTATGGAAAAAATAAACATGGTTGATGTTTGTTTAGGGGTTAATTTTGGAGAATTTGAATTTTATTTTATTTTAATCTTTTGGTATTCACTAGTTAGATCGTGGATCGGGTCTTAATTAAATTTAGAGTGGATCTAGTAGTTTGGGTCACCGATTAATACCTTTATATTTTCTATTTTGCAAAGGCATGCACAAAATTGTTTTGATTTCAATTAAAGAAAAATAAATATAAAATATTGGGAAGTTGGATAAAAAATTAGAATGTGTAGAAAATTATAATTTTTTTTTATGTAAAAATAGAATGTTGGTAACGACAACATATAAGAAAAAATAGAATATATAGATGTTATGTGAAAGGTTTTACGAGAAAAAAATTATGGGTAGAAGAAAAAAAATTTATTATGTTAAAATTAAATTAATACAATGAGTATAGATTCTGTATTATACATTTAGAAAATTTTATTCTAATTAATATATTTAATAGAAGTAGTAAGTTTGAAACATTTTATTTAAATTAATATTAAACAGAGAAAATAAATATTTGTACAGATTTTTTTTTGCGTATCTTATATGCACTGCGGGGGTCTCCGGCCCTTGCATCTCCGGTTGCGACTTGTATTTTATTTTAATAAAAATTTGAGTCACAATTTTAAACATTTAATGTGGTTGTAATTTTGTCCTTTCATGATAACTTCATTCTCGCTTAGAGTTAGATACAATTTTTTTCACTTTATAAATAGAAAGATAAAGTGTTTTATCTTATAAATAGAAAGATAATGCGTTTCAGCGCATTCGAATTCATATTTTTTTAAATTAATAATAATATTTATGTCAATCGAATTAAGAGTTAAATATTTTCTTAAAAAATTATAATTTAATTTCCCTCCTTACCCAATAATAAAAAAAATCATAGTGAAACTTTTGACATATAGGTCCAAAACTCTATCGATTGTAACCACATAGGTCTAAAGCTACTATAACACAATCAATCATTTTCATACTTCAAACATAATTAAAAAATGCATTAACTGAGGTAGGTTCTATATAATTGAACACCACACATTTACTAGCTACTACTATATCTATACCTATATCTATCTATCTATCTATATATATATTCTACATCTATTATAATGATCAATTTTCATGGCTATTTCTCAAATAATTTCTCTTTTTTTACTTCATCTTCTTCTTCCCTTAGCCTCCATTTCCCTATCACAATCAAGCCACCAGCTGGTAATAAACACAATTTCAATTTTCTCGTATATATATATATATATACTATATTATGAATTTGTCACCTTTGGGTTGTTTGAAAATTGGTTGAGAATAATGATCATAGCCATTGTTGTTGCAGATATGTGAAGTTGGAACTGGGAATGGCGGTTCGATCGGTGGAACTTCACCGTTACCGGCGTCGTTATCAAAGCTATTGATTAAGGGAGGAACTGTGGTGAATGCTCATCGGCAGGAGAGAGCTGATGTTTATGTAGAGGATGGTATTATTGTTGCTGTTAAGCCTAATATCAAGGTTAGTCCATGTTTCATTTCTTACAATTTAGTCCTTTTATTATGTTAAAAATTTGAGATTTAATCCTTATACTTTAATTTGGCTTAATTTGGTTTTTGTATTTTTATAATGATAGTAAATCAAAATTAATAACACTATTAATTGTTACACTGTTTTTTGTTTTACATGTTAACCGAATGCTCAAGGTTATTTTTAAAAATATTCCACGTTACTTTAACAATAGCAATTACAATTAACAATGTTATCAAATCAGACGTATTAATAACACTATAAAAGTAGATGGATTAAATTATGACAAATTAAAGTAGGAGATTAAGTTCCAAAATTCAGCATTATAGAGAGACTAAAACTATAATTTGTATTATTTGACTACTAACACTAAATTAAGGAGTCCGAACTATTGAAATTGAACGATAGTTGAAAAATAATTTTTATGACATTTTTGATATAGCAAGTGATACACTTTGAACTTATTTAATTTTTTTAATAGTATATGGATTAAATTGATCCGTTTAATAATAGAGGGACGACTAGAGACCTCCCAAGTATTTTAACCAAATTTAAATATTAGTTTTTTTTATACATAATATACATTTTAAACATGTTTTGGTAGGTTGGTGATGAGGTTACGGTACTTGATGCCACAGGAAGATATGTAATGCCAGGTTATAATTTATAATTATGATTTATACGATTATTTAAGTGTGTTCTATAGTTTCATAAATGTACCGTGACATCGATAGGAGGTATTGATCCTCATACGCACCTAGATGCGGAGTTTATGGGGACAGTGGCGGTCGATGACTTCTTTAGTGGTCAGGCCGCTGCGCTAGCCGGTGGAACAACGATGCATATCGACTTTGTCCACCCTGTTAATGGTAGTTTAATGTCCGGGTTCGAAGCTTATGAAAAGAAAGCAAGCAAATCTTGTATGGATTACGGTTTTCATATGGTGATTCGACATTGGGATGAATCTGTTTCGAAAGAAATGGAAATAATGGTTAAGGAAAAGGGTAAGCTTTTCAATTAATGATTGAAATTTGTGTCATTTGATTTTCAACATTAATGAATTCCACGTAAAATTTGTGTTTTATTTTTTCTTTTTTAATTGTTTTCACGATTGTTGTTAACAATTTCGTAGGCATAAAGTCTTTCAAGTTTTTCATGGCGTACAAGGGAACATTCATGGTCGACGACGCGGTTCTATTACGAGGGATGAAGAGGTGTAAGTCTTTAGGTGCATTGGCTATGGTTCATGCCGAAAACGGCGATGCTGTGTTCGAAGGGCAAAAAAGAATGATCGAGCGCGGTATTACCGGTCCAGAAGGTCATGCCCTTTCTAGACCTCCGATGGTAGTGACTTAAAACGCAACCACAACTGCAATTTAAACATCCTTACACATGCTTTCTTTTGGTTGATATATTGTAATTTCGAGGTAGCTAGAAGCCGAGGCAACCGGGAGGGCGATTCGTTTGGCGAGTTTCGTGAACACGCCGCTATATGTCGTTCATGTGATGAGCATTGATGCTATGGAAGAAATAGCTAAAGCTCGAAAAACAGGTTTTTATTTCACTTTTAATATTTTATCGAACGAGTCTCGGATACAAATATGTATCTGAAACGAGCCCCATTTTTTTTTTCTTTTTCGTTTTTACAGGGCAAAAGGTTATAGGAGAGCCTGTGGTTTCTGGATTGGTCCTTGATGATTCTAAGCTCTGGGACCCTGATTTCATAACTGCAGCAAAGCAAGTCCCTTTCCTAATTATTTTAGTATTTCGAGTTGTTACATTAGAATGGTGATTACAATCAAGTGAAATTTTATCATGTACTAATTTATTCCAGGATTTCAGGTATGTTATGAGTCCACCTATCAGAGAATCCGGACATAACAAGGCTTTACAGGCTGCCCTTTCAACTGGAGTTTTGCAGGTATGTTAATTTTTTTCAACTATTTATTTTTCTTTTTCCTACACATATTTATATTTGAAATATACTCGTATTAAACACATATCGGTGTTTGCACTACTGGAAGCTTGTAGGAACTGATCATTGTACCTTTAATTCTTCACAAAAAGCTTTCGGCATCGACGATTTTCGAAAAATTCCGAATGGTGTCAATGGTAAAATGCAAAAAAGGTTTTTGTATTTTAATTTCCTTCGTATTTCGGAATGGTTGTTATTGTGCTCTTTTCGTGATTGTTTGTTGTGGTATAACTCTATATCAATGGGGGCGAATTTAAGGGTATGAGCCGTGCACAACAGCTTTTTAGTTTCAGTGTCTTAGAGAATTATATATGAGATTCTTCGTTTTTAAGGATTTAGGTTGATTGAAACAAATTTAAAGTGAATTCAATGCCTAAAGCCACACTGTTTGCGAGGCTAAAGTCTAGTTTAGTGACAATTTCTCCACCCAACAAATGTAAAATTGAAATTCTTTTACTGTATCAAAAATGATAAACTTATAAATTAATAAATGATAAAATTATATTTGACTTATAAAAAATCTATAATTCAATTATGATCCCGTAAAAGAATTTTTATATTCGCCCTTGCTTATAAACACCTCTATTCTTCATTCAGAATTATGATTGATTCACTCTATACTTACCAAACTTTTACTCTTCTTATTGGAATTAGGGATTGAGGAGAGGATGCACCTTGTTTGGGATACAATGGTGGTGAGCTATAATCCAAACTTTAAGTTATTATACGTACATACATACAAATATTAAGGGGAGTCGACTCATTTTGAAGAAATCTTCAAAGTGTCGTTCGCTAGTTAGTTGATCAGTCCTCTAACAGTATAAGGTATTGTCTCTTAGGAAATTGTCTCCCTTGCTCTATACCACTTGGGTTACGTGTAGTCAAGGCACTCCAAGCTTTGTGAAGCAGACCCTTAGGGGAGTTGCTCACGACATGCTAGCTCTTAGCAAAGCACGGGAGACAACCCTCGTCGACAATACCTTCGATTGTTGAGGACTGGTCAACTGCCTAATAAACGACATTTCGAGCACTCCTCCAGAAAGATCCACCCCCCTCAACACACACACTCTCGGCCTATGTACGGTGAGGAGCTCTCGGCTTTGTGAACCAGGCCATCATGACAATTGCTCACAGTATGTTAGCTCTCAACAGAGCACGGGAGACAATACCTTAAACTGTTGGGAGACCAGTTGATTGCCTAATGAACGGCACTTTGAAGATTTTTCTGGAAAAAGTTGAACCCCCAACATACATACACACATGCAAGCAAGCGTGTACACACATGTAGTCTGTTCTCACCTCGAGCATTTTTACAGGAATCAGGCCAAATTTCTGTCACTGATTTTGTCCGGATAACAAGTACTGAATGGTAATGATTTTTCATCTTCGAACAATTTCCCTTCATAGACAACCTTTGTGTCTATTTGTTGTCATGTTTCAATAACTTGCAGTGCTAGGATCTTCAACATCTATCCAAGAAAAGGAGCAATTCTTGTTGGATCCGATGCAGATATCATTATATTTAACCCTAATTCGAGCTTCGAAATAAATCCAAGATCTCATCATTCGAGAACCAATACGAATGTATACGAAGGTAGAAAAGGAAAGGTATAATTTTCATTTTTATACCCTTATTAGCCAGATTACAAGCGTTTTAAACACTAATATTTCGAGATAATTATAAGGGATAATATAAATATTGGCCCCTAACCTGACAACTAGGTTTATTTTGGTACTTGTACATTTTTTTTATACACTTTGGTATTTTAACTTGAAAATATTAAAGTTTAATGATATGACATTCTGAGATTATGTCACATAATTACTTAAAAATTAAAAAAAATTATATATATTTTTAAGTATTGATGTGGTACAATCTTAAAATGTCACATACAATATTCTAAAAACTAAATTAGTGATTGAACTAGTTTGATCAATGATTTTCAATTCAATTGATTTGATCGGTTCAATTAGTAAACCAACAATAAATAGTTAAATAATTAAAATTTTATAAAAAATAAAAAATGAAACCGGTTTAACCTGTTCAACTATTAGTTTTTGTCTCAATTTTTTTATTAGTTTTGAGCATTTTTTAATTCAATCAGTTCAACCTCTTTGTTTGGACCAATATATCTGTTGGTTCTCGAACGATCTAATCAATCTGACTGACCAGTCCAATCATGTTTCAAGAATACTGGTCATATCATTAAATCTTGATGGAATCTAAATTCAAGGATCAAAATAGATCTAGCTACTAAGTTTATGTACCAAAATGAACCAAAAAAATAGTATATGTACCAAAGTGGACTTGTTTGCCAAGTTCAAAGGTCAAAAATTATATTATTACTAAATATAAATTTGGGTTTGGAATTTTTCAGGGAAAAGTTGAGGTAACAATTTCTAGAGGAAGAATTGTTTGGAAAGATGATGAATTGAAAGTTGCACCTGGTTCCGGGAAGTATATACCAATGCCTCCTTTCGGTTTTCTTTTCGACGGAATCGAAAAAATCGATGCTAAGCTTGTTTCTTCCTTCAAAGCTCCGGTACATAGGTTTAAATCCGATGTTTAAACTCGATTAGGCTCTCAATTTTTCATATTTGACTTCGAACTCGAGTATATATATGTATTGAAATTATAAAAAAAAATTCGATTACATTCGCGAGCTACTCGAGATATTTGCTCCCTACAATCCAATTGCACATGCAAATAATGATATTTACATGGCAATTCAATAAAAAAAAAAAACAAACCCTTTTTGATTTGTTTGTTCCCCAACAGATGAAGGCCAATTAATTTAGCAATCCCAGAAATTTAGTTGTCTTGTCGTGCCAAATCAATGTCTGAAATTTGGAGAATTTCATTGCCAAAAGCAGCAAAGAATGAAAGCAAATATCTTCTTTCTCTTCTGCATTGTAATAGATATCAATTTAGATATTCGAATTCGGCTCGAAAAAAAAAATTATATGCAGTTGAATTTGAGTAGTTTGAGTTTCGAATTTACGGAGACAAACAACCTTATGTTTTTTTTGGTAAGGTTGTTGTTGATGTGGTAATGAAACAGTGATGAAATCGTCGTCGTTTCCTAAGCTACGCCAATCACCACTCATTTGTCGTTTCTGGTTGGCTCGAGCTTTCAAGAACACCGTTGAGTAGTCCATCGATCCGGTAGATTTCCGATCACACCCTCTGAATTCGGGGGCGGGCATCCACGCATAGTTCTGTTGGTTTCGAAAATAATCAAATGTCATTAGATTTTTGAGCTCATTTTTTACTAGATAAACGGGTAGTAACCAAATGACTTAAATAGCGATAATCGAGATCTTACGGTGACTGCAGAATCTTGGTTGTTATTGTCGGCTTGTTGGTGAGGCTGCGGCGGTTGAGGTGATGAATCGGCTGTAAAATCGCGGTGGTTTCCAAGACTACGCAAAACATCAGATTTTTGTTGCTTCCTGTTGGCTCGAGCTTGTGAGAAAACCATGGAGTAGTTTGTAGCACCAGGAGGTTGTTTGTCCCAGCCACCAAATTCGGGAACCGACATCCACTTCTTGTTCTGTCCATTTTAGAATAACTTACAAACATTATTAAGGGTTTAAGTAATTTTGGATTTTGTTCATTTCGAGTTTTAGGTCGATTTGGGTTTGAATTTCATCCACTAAAAAAATATTAAATTTGTTTTTATATGTTAAATCAAAAAGTAAATTAGTTATTTCTGTTAAAAATTTTATTCATTTGTACTATTAAAATCTAACGAGATTGATAAAAAAATCAGACTGTAATATGTGGTATGCCACATGTACCTCATTATGATGTACATAAACTAGTTTTTAACGTAAAAGCGGATAGAAGGACCAATTTGCTCTTTGATTTAACGAACATTGACTAATTTACTCATTTTATGAGTAGAGAGTGTAAAATATAATCCGACTCTTAGGACAAGGGCTTCCATCGTACTTTTACCGTCGAATCAATTTGGTTTTTATAATTTTGGGGTTAATTTTAAGTTTACCTCATTTTTATTAGTTGTCATTTTGGATTTGGGTTTTTAAGTTTAAGGTCCAAGTTTTTCTAGTCACATTATTACGAGTTCAAGAAATTTTGGATTTTGTTTATTTTAGGTTTGGGTCATTTTGAGTTTGAATTGTTTCAGGTTTAGGTCACTTTGGATTTGGATTAGTTCAAATTTGGGTTGTGCCAATTTTGGTTGTTGACTGTTTATAATCAAAATGGGTTGAGTTGGATTTGAGTTAGGACTAACCAAATTGAGTTTTTGAATTTGGGTAAAATTTGACATAGTTATGTTAATTCATTCATATATACATGTAAATATAATTTTGTTGCTATACCAAATCGAACTTAAGTTGGGCTTCGAGAAGCGGTTTTTTATTAGGGGTGGAGATAAAATTATAAAATCTAGAGCTGAAAGTTAAAAATATTGTATTAAATGACTGTTGTAGCTATATAAATGGACCATGGATGATTTAGGATGAAAATTGAAATCTTACCATCCCGGGATCATCGTTGTCTTGCCAACGGGGTGACGACGCAGCGATGAAATCCTTCTCGTTTCCTAGGCTACGACTAACATCTTTCTTCTGTTGCTTCTTGTTGGCCCGAGCTTGCAATTCCGAATTAAACTATACAAATGAACATTCTCACACACGTGAATACATGTATATATGTAAATTAATTGAGTTTTTTTTATTAGGTAAACGAGTTTAGTTGAGCATAATCAAATGACTGAATAATTTCGCTTTTATCTCAAATCGAGCTTAATATTAAATTTTAAGACGATTATTTGGTTAGATCCCTAAGAAAATAACATGATAAATTAGTGGATGATTTAGGATGGAAAATGAAAATCTTACCGCGACAAAATCATTGTGGTCTTGTCGTTGAAGCGGTTGAGGAAGTAATGAAGCAGCGATGAAATCTTGCTCGTTTCCTAGGCTTTGTGTCTTTTGTTGCTTATCATTGACCTGATACCGAGCCGAATTTAAGTATTTTAATGTTAGTCTCAAATGATTATTAAGCATAATCGAGTTTTTAAATATATTTAAATATTTTAAATTAATATTGAAAAAAATAATCTGAACTTGAAAACAAATAATCAACTAGTACTAAATTAATTGATGATTTAGGATGGAAAATGAAAATCTTACGGTGACAAAATCTTCATGGTCTCGTCGTCGAGGATGACGAGGAGGTAATGAAGCAGCGACGAAATCTTGCTCATTTCCAAGGCTTTTCGTCTTTTGTTGCTTCCCCTTGGCCTAATATTGAGTCGAATTTAATTATCTTAATGTCTGACTCAAATAATTATTAAGCTTAATCGAGTTTTTTTAATATATTTTATTTTTAATTAATACTGAAAAAAATAATTCATACTTGAGTACAAATAATTTAACTTGAAGTTAATCATAAAATTAGGTTAAAATTTATAATTAGTCCCAATATTTTACTCATCAATTTGTGAATTTAGTCCTTGTACTTCGTTGGTTTATAAATTGAAAGACCCTAACCTAAATTTTTCTTTCCCCTTTTCACAAGGACTAAATATGTAATTTGAACAAAATATGGGGATTAATTATACAAAATTGACCTAAAAATTAAAATTGTATTTGACCCTGATTAAATAAGCTAAAATCAATTGAATTCATACCAACTTTTGAGCAAAGAACATATCATCAAAGCATGAACTAGAAGTGTTGATATGTAGGTGAACTGATAGATGAAAATGCAAAGAAAAAAATCTTACAAAGACAGAATCTTGGGTGTCTTGTTGTAATGAATCCGCAGTTAAATCGAGTTCGTTTCCGAGACTACGCCAAACATCAGCCTCTCGTTTCTTTCTGTTGAGTCGAGCTTGTGAAAACTCCATGGAATAGTTGGTAGATCCTGGAGGGTTACGTTCCCACCCTCCGAACTCCGGAATTGTTATCCATTCATTCTTCTGCCGGTTTCGAAACGAACTCGGAAATTAGGGATCAAAATTAAAATTTAAAATTTTGGAAGGATCTAAATGCAATTTGGCCAACCTTTTTAGCTAACAGTAACTATAGTTAAGAAGAGCAAGAGGGGATTTCGTCCCCTCAAAATTTTTGGAAATGGTTATTAAACCTTTCAAAATTTTACTTAAGCTAACAAAAATATTGGGAAATTCCAATTAAACCTTATAAAGGTTTTGAAAATTTTAATCAAATCCTTTAATTTTTTTAAAAATTCTCATTAAAATTTTCAGAAAATTTTTAAAAAATTAGTTAAACCACCTTTTTTTTAAAAAAAATTCTCATTAAACTCTAAATATTTTTTTAAAAAATTAATTAGACCCCAAAACTTAATGTCATGTTCTGCCATCGGAAACACCCTTAAAATTCGATTAATGAATAGGTTAAAATTCTTAAAAACTAGAGCTGTGTTATCAAATTGTCAATTAAAAAACACCATTTTTTTAGAAAAATTAAACAATTATTGATTAATTATAAAAATTGCAGAAAAAATAAATTAAAACGAAAAAAGAAAGAAAGATATAAAGGTTTATTACCTCTATTAGGTTGGACATGGATTGTAGGAGCAAGGATTAAAATTACCAAAGATGATAATTAATTAACCAAGGAATTGAAGGTTTGAAACCCAGTTAAATTAAAAATAAATTAGAACAATTTTCAGTTATAAATTGATGGTAATTAAACAATATATTATCTGTGGAGGGGATGCCTAAATTAACTTACTGTTTTTACTAACAAAACCAATAAAAAAAATTAATTTATTAACTCTTAATACCATTAAGAATATAAATCTATTGTTGTATTTTTTGCTATTGTTTGAAAAAAAAATGAAAGTTGTGGGTATTTTTAGATTTGTTCAAAAATTAGTTTATGTTAGAGTTGTGTGACCTAAATTCATGTTAAAGAACTAATATAATGGTAAAATTAGGGGATGTATGGAGGGTTTAAGGCTAATGGCCAAAACTCCTCTATTTTTTACTTTGATTAGAATAAGGTTTTTCAACCTTTAAACTTTAAAGAGATGTAGTCGAAATTTCTCTTGTATTATTCGATTCCCAACATTAGTGAATTTCTTCTTATTTGCCCATGACTTTTTTCCCCCAAAGGGCTTCTACATAAAATTTGTGTGTTTTATTTTTTTGACAGGAAAAACAAGAATTTCATTGACTGCAACACTATAAATAAGAGGAGAAAACAAGCGAGATGTAACACCCTAAAATTTTTTATTTTGAAAGTGTAAAATTATGTTAAGTAATTTGTATTAGTTTAGTGACTAAGTGTTAGTTATGTGTGTTTGAGGTCCTGTGATTAAATATCTTCCGTTGATTTTTTATTAATTTTGTTCCAATATTTGATTTTGAATATCTAGCTTATCTATTATTTTTTAATCTCTCTCCCTATACCTTGCTTCTCTTTCTTTTCATGTTAGTTTCCTTGTTACTGCCAAAATTCTTCCTATTGTTCTTTTTCAAATTTTCCATTCAATTACTACAAAAATTTCCTCCCTCTTCTGCAGTGATTTTCTATTTTGGTTTAATCCCTCTTCCTTGCTCATCTTTGTTGCCGCCATTTTGACTTGGAGTTCTCCTTTGTCATCGAGCCATTCCGTTTTTGCTTCAACCCATTGTAAGTTTCCTCTATTTATTTTCCTTAAGTGTTATTATGCGAAGTATGTGGGTTGATTGTGGGATTTCGGTTTAACTAATTTTGGATCTGTTTAGGTGAAAATCTTGAGACGAACTTTCCTCCGACGTTTAGTGAGCCTTAAGAGCTGTTGTTCTATTGGGTAAGTAATTGAATGCCTCAAAGAGGCTAGTTCTTGGTGTTAAGGTCGAATGTTTAATGCTTGTGGCCAAATTATGATTGGATTTTGGGGTATTGATGCTAATTATTTCTGTTGAAACCATTTTATTTCGATTTAAAAAAAAAGGTGAATTGACTTTTTGGAAAGCGAAAAAAATGGAGTCGCCACCGACCTTTTTTTGAGGTGTAATCGGATCACCTTGAAGTTGATCATTTTAATAAAACATTTGATTTATTAAAACAATAAATTTTAGGTCTACGAAAATTGAGAGAAAGGGTTCGGGAGTCGGTTACGCACGAGGAAGGGTTAGCACCCCCGTAACGCCCAAAATTGGTACCAAACCGATTAAATAACTGTCCTTGTGTCTAAGATTTAAAATGTTTTTGAAATGAGGTTCCTTTTTTATTACATTTGAATAAAATCTTCTTGTTTCAGAGGAATACAGCACCACATCCAGCACAGTAGGATGCAATCCTTCATACCCTCGAAACGCGATAGATTTCGACTTCCAAAAATTCATAATTTGGAAATTACAAAAGGATGTTCAACTATTTAGTCCAACGAAAAATCGAAACCCAGCACAGTAGGGCATGATTCCTTGAATTTCCAAATGTTGAACATTGCCTCGCTTTAGAAAACACGAATGAAATTCTAAAGGGATATTCGATTATTTTGCGCAAACGAGAAGTTGCAACCCAGCACGATAGGGCACGATTCCCCGAATTGCCAAACATCGAACATTTCCTTTGTTTTAAAAAGTTTTTAGAAAACATGAACGAAATTCTAAAGATACATTCGATTATTTTGGGCAAACGAGAAATTGCAACCCAGCACGATAGGGCACGATTCCCCGAATTGCTAAATATCGAACATCATCTCCGTTTTAAAGAATTTTTAAACAAATAATTATAAAACCGGCTTGAAATACACTAATTTAGCTTGAAATAAAAGGGAATAATTAGTTTTAAAGAATTAGAAGTTATAAAGTGACATTTGTAAATCGGTAATAAAAACGGGATAATATACATGAACATAATAGATGCATTAATATAAAATAAAATAAAAGTCGAGAATAACAAAATTAGCAAACAAGCGAAATAATCACAGATCAAAAATAACAAAAAGTAAAGTAAAAACTTAAGTAGATGATATATACGTAAATAAATAAATAACACAAACAATGATAAAAAATAATAATAATACTAATAATAATGCAATGATAGTAAGAAAGAAAAAAAAAGGTGATAACAATAATATGTCAAATAATAAAAATTAATAATAATAATAAATATAGTGATGATAATAGTAGAATATACAATATATAGTATTAGAGGTAAAATACATAATACATACATATTAAAAGTAATCATAATAAAAAACTATTAATAACTATATAAATAGATATATAGTAGTTGCATATACATGGTATTGTTTTTAAAAAAAAAACATAAGATAGTATGAGAAATAAAAATGTATAAATGATATAGTATTAAGGTATATGCATAACAATAAAAATAAAATATTAACAGATATATACACGTAACATAAAAAATGTATCCGTATTAAAAAAAATACATAATAAGAATGCAATTTTTGAAATATTTACATAGTATAAACGTGCTAAAAAAATAATAAAAAAGGATATTAATGATTTTACATAGATATATACATATATATTAAAATGAACAAATGATAATACTCAAAGCATGTACACAATATATATAATATATGAAAAATATATATATAATATTTATAAAAATATATATATGGTATAATATTAATATGTATTCATAATATGGGGTATGATGTAATATTTAAATGTGTATACATAAAATATATATTAGGAATAATAATAATAAAGACAACTATATGAATATATATAAAATATATAAGTATTAATTAAAACTAAAATGTCTAAATAATAATAAAATATGTTAACAACAATAATACGAAAGTAGTAAATAGAATAAAATAAAAATAAAAATGGTAAAAAAATAATGCAGAAACCATATTAAATCTAAAAGGACTAAATTCGAAACAAATAGGAAGTTTTGGGGCCAATTAAAAAGAGATATGACAAAAGGGACCCAGATGAATGCGCGAGTGACCAAGGAGGACTGAAATGGAAATAAACCCACTCGTCCAAAACGCATCATTTGATTAGGGACCCAGATGAAACGACAACGAAATTCCAAGGGTGAAATTAAAAACAAATCAAAAGGAATGGGACCACATCAAAACCGGCTTCAAAAGTGGAGGGTTTGAGGGCGCAAATAGACCCTCAGTCCAAAAACACGCAGATCCTAGGCGATTTTCGGGTCGGAGTCTGTGTCATGTGTTAAACGGCGCCGTTTTAGTCATTAAGTGTTTGCCCCAAAACGACGCCGTACGGAGAAGCTATAAAAGCAAAAAAATTTTGAAAAAAATTCATTTCCTCCGAGTTCAAAAAAAATGAGAGAGAGAGATTGTTTTTCTCTCTGGGCAAATCCCAGAATCGACCAAAAGGGGCCGGCAAATCTCGCCGTTGCTCCGCCGTGCATGGTGGCTGGAAATCGCCAAAGGTAAAATTTTTTACTCTTTTTTTTTTATTTTTTAGATCTAATATATATATGTGTTTATTGTTTTAGCAGATTAAGATTGGAATATGTATAAACAGATGCGGAAGAGACAAATGAAAAGAAAGATGAAAAAGAAAAAAAAGAAACCTTTGCTTCTGTCCTTTTTCTTATTTGCAATTTGAGTGACTATTTTTGAAGTCTCTTGATGATATTTCTCTTTGTGTTTTAATGAAAAACTACCCCCAAAAAAAAACCTCCTCACAATCTCCTTCCTTCGGCTTTTATAAAGCCATTACATACATTTTTCTATCATTTTTATTATTGTTTGCGTGTCTATCTTGCAGGAGTAGTTGCAGCGGTGCTGAGTAGGTGTTGGCAGACGTCGGTGGTGGATGGGACAAGGGCAGACCTAGGTGCAGCGCACCTAGGGTTTCTTTGACTGATTTTTTGAAGAAAAATGTGGGCTTGGTGGGCTAGGGTTTGAGTTTATTGGGTCTGTTTTTGGGTGTTGGGTAAATGGGTTTTTTGGGTTTGTGGGCTTTGGGGTTATATTGGGCCCGGGCAAGGATTGGGTTGTACAATTTCATTTTGAATGCTGGTTTTAGGGTTTGGAAGTGTGCCGTATCATTGTTTTCCAGAAATGTTAGGTGTGTAACAATATTCTTGAAAAATCAATGGATGACGCGAAGCAAAAAAACTCACTGTCGACGCCACATGGTCGTGTGCCAGACTGTGTGAGCCACACGACAGTGTTCTTAACCATGTGCCAAGCCATGTGGACTCATTTTCAGTAAAATTTAGTTAGGGTCGTATTTGAATGCGTTTCGAGGTTAGCTACTTCGCAGGGTCTGTAGTGTGATATGTATGACTGGTATATGAAATCTACTGTACTGATATTTTATGTGTAACATCTGAAAGCATGTCAGTAATTAATTCAGCATTTGATCTGTAAATTTGGGAAATCTAAATAGGTATGATTCATTTGTGTGCATCTGAGTATGTATTATGTTTCAGCATGTGCATTGGGGTTGGATAATTATGTGACGAAGGAAGTGTTGGCTCTAATGGCCTAAATTCAAGGTTATCGGAACAATGGTTTCGTAACCATAGATCCGATTTAAAGAGAAATTTATTTCAATATTTTTGCTTGAAAATTGATATGATAGGAAAATCGTATGAAAATATTGATAGAAAAATTTTACCAATTTAGTGATTAGATAGAAAAAGAAATTATTGAAGAAATTGGGTAAAAACGGGGAATTGAGACCTCTATCTCATAAAACCGAGTAAAAATAATTTTATAAATATTTATGAAATGTTATTAATGTGGTATTAAAATTTCGTTAGGAAATTTTAATGTTTGGGTAGTCAATTAAATGAAAAGGACTAAATTGTAATAGGTGTAAAAGTTGCTAGAGTGATTAAATAGCTTAAGAGTCTAATGAGAAAGGATTTAAAAGGCAATTAGACCCAAAAGTTATTTGGGCTGGACGGAAAGGGTATGAAATCAGCAGAAAAATTGATAAATTAAGGGTAAAATTAGAATATTGCAAAATTAACTAAATAAAGCTAGGACTAAATAGGAAATATCTAGATTTCTCTTCATTTCTCTTCAATTCCAGCAGCTAAAAACTCCATAGGAGGGTTCTCTAAGCTGATATTTCATAATTTTTGCACCAAGTGAGTTAATCCTTGCCTTTTTCTTGTATTTTTTGTGTTTCTAAGACTTTTACAACTAGGTCCTACTATTAAATTCATTAGTTTTTGATTTCATGGATGAAATTTAAAGTCACCATGGTTCAGTGCTGTAAGTTTACGATGAAATAGAATTAAATTAAAGCTTTAATTTGTTTATGAGATGATTTTATTAGGTAATTTCAATAGAAATTGATTTTTAAGACCTAATTGTGAAAATGCTTGGAATTAAAGTCTATTGCTGAAATTCTGATTCCTAAATGTTGTAAACTAGTTTAAGGTGATAGAATAAAATGTTAATTGAGAAAAATCAGCTCAATTGAGAGGCTAATTGAGTAGGGACGAAATTATCATTTATTAAAAGCTTAAGGGAAAAATGGTAATAAACAGCTTGCACAAAAACAGTTTGGACAGCAGCAGTAGACTAACTTTGAAAAATCACCATAAATTTTAGAAATCGAATTAGAAGATGAAAAAAATATGGAATTAAAGCTTATTGAGTCTAGTTTCTCATAGAAGAATAGTGTAAGCAATGGATGTGTAAATTTTGAGATATAATGAATTTTGTGAGACAAGGTCAGAATGAATTCGGGTTCCCCTGTTCTGACTTTGAAAAATCATAAAAAAATTTAAGAAAAACAATTATGGGCTTAAATTTATATGTTTAGAATCTTTAATGAGTCTATTTTTAATAGAAACAAACGAGAACATTATTTGAATTCTGTATGAAGAGATAATTAATTTTTAGTGAAGAAGGGTTAGAACTGTCGACAGCAGAACAGGGGTGACTTTAAAGAATAAAATGTACTTATTGGCTAAACTAAAAATTCTGAAAATTTTATGGTAAAAATATATATGAGTCTAGTTTCAGGGAAAATTAACGGATCTTAATTTGGAGTCCCGTAGCTCAAGTTATAAATAATTTAGTGACTATGACTCAAGTAGACAGCTTTGAATGAACTATAAATAATAGTTGAATTATAGAGAATGTTGCATATGAACATGAAATGTATTAAATTGATAATTAAATTTATTTATTTAGATCCGGAAGATTCAAATACGAAACTAGATCGAGGAAAGGAAAAAGTTCGGGATTAGTAGATTTTTATTGTTTACAAACAAGTATCAAGGTAAGTTCATGTAACTTGAATTATATTCTTAAATGCTTGAAATGCATGTTTTTGATGTGAATATGATTTGAATGTTCATTATATGGAAATTTATGAAACATTGATATATTTGATAAAATGGGAAGAAATCACGTTTGAATGAAAGGAAAATTCGATGGATCTCTGAAAAGGAATTGACGGTAAAAAGGATCTAGCCCGGACGGGTGATCCTATCCTGATATAGCCATCCCGAAGAATATGTGTAAAATGGATTTAGCCCGGACGGGTAATCCGAATTAGGGTCTGAATTTAGCCTGAACTGGTAATTCAGATCCAAGCTCATTAGAGTAATTGTCGTTGCAGAGGATTTAGCCTGGACTGGTAATCCCGCTGCAAGGTTGAGGTTCGCGGGAGTGTGCTCTCTGAAATGGATATGTGCGCACATGAATATGAATTGACGGACCCGGAATTGTACAATAAATGTGTACCTCTGAAAATCCATCGAAATTCCGATAAATTCAACGGGATAAATATGGAAAAATAACAAGGAAATGGAAATCATGGTATTGACGAGCTCATCAATCATGGTATATATATTATTGATACATGGAAATTATTGTACTAACTTGAATGTTGAGTTTGTGCATGTTAGGGTAATAATGCATTGAATGGATATATGAATGTTTATTATATTGTATTGAAAATATTAGGTAAGTATAATTCTTGTTACATGAGCTTACTAAGCACAAAGTACTTACCCCGTTTCCTTTTTCCCTGTTTTGTAGTGTTAAGAGCTCGGAGGTCGGATTTGGTCGGAGACACATCACACAGTCAACCTCAAGATTTCGGTATATAAAGAAACTTTATTTTGGAAATCAATGGCATGTATAAGCTAACAAAGTAAATGTTAACGTCAAATGAATGTAAAGTTAGCCATTAGTATGGTTAACAAACCTGGTTTTAGATATGTGATGACGTTATCTTATAAATATGCATGAATTTATCTTGAAAATATGTTGAATTGATTTGGTTGATGTGGATTGGTCTCGATTTAATATTGTAAGGAAGGTTAGATATTTATAAAGGGGCTATATTAAATATAAAAAAAAATTAATTCGTAAACTCCGGTAATGCCCCGTACCCTACTCTGGCAATGAATACGAGTAGGGGTATTACATTTATTGATATCAGAGCTACAGTTTAGCCGGTTCTAGGACCGATGTAGCAAATACGGGATTAGCTATACATGCCATTTAAATTATTATTGATAGTGTGATATCTCCTGACCATTTAAAATGTGTTTTTCTTATAGTAATATCATCTGACCGAGCTCAATCTGAGGAAGCTAGGAGTCATGCTCCGGCTTCAGTACAAAGAGAAGAAACTAGAAGTAGAAGACCCGAGACAGAGGGTCGAGGGGAGGAGGCAAAAACAGCCTTCTTTCAAATGATGAATGAATGGTTTAATCAATACTTAAGAACTAACCCTGTAGTGCAGCAAGTTCAAGCTCCCCCTCATGCTCCTCCACCGGTTCCCGAGATCCCACAAGGTACAGGTACTGAATCTGTCAGAAAAGGGAAAGCTCTAGTAGATAAAATTCGAAAATATGGGGCCGAAGAATTTCGAGCAGCAGTTGATGATGATTCCGAATGGGCTGAATTCTGGTTTGAAAACACTACTCGGGTTCTGGAGGAATTATCTTGTACACCAAAAGAATGTCTGAAATGTTCCGTCTCACTGCTAAAAGACACAGCTTACCATTGGTGGAATACTAAACCTTCAGTTGTTCCGAAAGAAGAAATTACATGGGAATTCTTTCAGACCGAGTTCAGAAAAAAATATATCAGCCAGAGGTTTCTCGATCAAAAAAGAAAAGAATTTCTTGAGTTGAAACAGGGTAACAGATCAGTATCTGAATATGAAAGAGAATTTGTTCGATTGAGTAAATATGCTCGAGAATGGGTACAGTCAGAAGCTGAAATGTGCAAACGATTCGAAGAAGGGTTAAATAAAGACATTAAACTACTGATCGGAATTCTTGAAATTCGAGAGTTTGCTATATTGGCAGAGAGAGCTTATAAAGTAGAAGAATTGAGCAAAGAAAAGAAACAGGCTGAGAGGGAAACTCAAATTTTTAGTAAAAGACCGATGGGAAAATCCCAGTTTTCTACTTCAAAGAAATTGAAGAAGTATCAGGATCGTTCTACTTCAGCCATTGGGTATTTGGGCAAAGAGCGAGGTTCTTAACGCACTAATCCAATGCCTTCTACTCCATCAGTGACCAGTGTTGGCAGTGTTGGCACTCCTAAACCGAGATGCCAGTACTGTAATAAAGCTCATTTTCGTGAATGTTGATTAAAGAGCGGGGCTTGTTACCGATGTGGTTTTTTTGACCATTTCCTCAGAGATTGTCCAGAAAGGGGTGAAAAAGAAGCTGAACAGATATCGAAGCTGAGTAATCCAGTTTCGAGAGGTAGACCACCTCAACCATCCGGTAATGTCAGTGGTAGTCGAGGAGCTACAAAAGATACTGCAGGTAGGCCTGAGGCACGAGCACTTGCTAGGACATATGCCATTCGTGCCAGAGAAGATGCCTAAACACCCGATGTTATTACTGGTACATTTTCTTTACTTGATACTGATATTACTGCATTGATTGATCCTGGTTCTACGCATTTATATATATGTGTTAAACTTGCAATTATTAAAAATTTATCTGTTGAACCTACTGAATTTGTGGTTAAAGTCTCGAACCCCCTGGGCTAGTTTGTGTTGGTGGATAAAATTTGTAAAAATTGTCCAATAATGGTAAGAGGTTATTGTTTCTCGGCTGATTTGATGTTACTGCCATTTGATGAATTTGACGTGATATTGGGCATGGATTGGTTAACCCAGCATGATGCGGTAATAAATTGTAGACAAAAATATATTGTGCTAAAATGTCAGAATGGTGAGTTGTTCCGGGTTAAATCTGATCAGACAAAGGGGTTATCTGATATGATTTCGGTAATGGCAGCACAGAGGTATGTCAAAAAAGGGTATGATGCTTATTTGGCTCATGTACTTGACACCAAAGTATCTGAGTAAAAAATACAGGCAGTTCCAGTGGTATGTGAATTTTCTGATGTGTTTCTGTAATGGCCCAAATTTGAGGTTATTGGAACAGTGGTTTCGGGACCACAAATCCGATGAGAAAAAATTTTTTTTTCTTATATTTTTATGGTCTACAATTTCACAAAATGATGTAGTGAAAATTTCGTTCGAAAATTTCGACGTTTGGGCACTCAATTTAGTCAAAAGGACTAAATTGTAAAAAGTGCAAAAGTTGAGTTCTACATGTTAGAGGTGTCCAATTGTTATGAAACTTTAAATTGGAGGTCCTTATATGGTAATTATACCATTGGTAACTTGGTAGACAAAAATGGACATGAGATAAGTGAAATAGAAAATTTTTAAGTTAGGGGCAATTTGGTAATCTAGTAATTAAAATGAATTAAAAGGGAAAAAGATGGCAAAAATCATCATCTTCTTCATTAGGACGAAATCAGCAAGGGGGGAAGCCATAGTTAGGGTTTTCAAGCTTCCAAGCTCCATAGTAAGTGATCCCAAGTCCCGTTTTTAATGTTTTTTACGTTTTTGGAGTCCCGGTAGCTTAATTTAGCTTATTCTAGCAATAATTTAACCTAGGGTTTTTGGAAAAATACCCATAGGTGAAAAGTGTTTATTTTGATGTTTTATGATAGAATATGAAGCTAGAAATTATGTTAAACAACTTTTGCTAAGCGATTTTAAGTGAAAACGAGTAAAACGACATAATCGGTAAAAATACCTAATGTTCATAAGTAAATGTTAGAGTGGGAATTTGATGTTGCCATAGAAGGGAAAAATGTTCAGAATGTTATAAAACATAAGAATAAGAGATGAAGTTTAATTTCCGAGCCTTGGGGCAAAAATGTAATTATGTAAAAGTTTAGGGGCAAAATTGTAATTTTGAAAAAGTTAGAGTCGAGGGCTGTTTTGATGAATGTGATTATTAAATAAGTTAAATTTACTATTTTAGATCAAGAAGTACGAAACTCGAGGTTAGACAAAGGGAAGAATAAAGTTGAAGACTAAGTTGGTGAATTTGGCTATAATTGGTACCGAGGTAAGTTTACGGTAAATAAATGCAATATTTCAATATTTATTATCAATGCTGTTATTTTCCAGCAACTATGAATTTATTTTATGAATTTATTTGATGATGATCTAAGCATGAAATGATAGAGAATTAAAATTAAAAAGTCCCGTTGATACATAAGGATGGTACTGGATACGAATGTCATGACATTTGGGTAAAGAGGTCCCATGTAAGACCATGTCTGGGACATGGCATCGGCACCGAGATGAGAGGTCCCATGTAAGACCATGTCTGGGACATGGCGTTGGCACCGAGATGAGAGGTCCCCTATAAGACCATGTCTGGGACATGGCATGGGCACCAACATGAGAACATCCCATGTAAGACCATGTCTGGGACATGGCTTTGGCATGTTATTATCAGAAGAGACCCGAGTATCCTTATTATTCCAATGTAGCTCAACGGGCTTGTAAATGAATCATGTTCATGAAAGTTCAGTTTAAAGCATAAATGGCAAGCTCAGGTAAGTTGTGAGACTTAAGAACTTATTATACTATCAATTGATGTTCAACGATGCAGCAAGGATTGAGTAAGTTATGCACACAAGTATTCTAAGTAAACAAGTAAGAGAACTAGTATGAGATTAACTAAAGAGTAAACTAGAGATATAGACATTGAGTTTAATTATTTAAGTTAAATATTGTTATTTATTTGCTAGTAAACTTACTAAGCTTTATGCTTACTTCTTTTATTTCTCTTTCTCTTATAGTATTGCAAAGCTACTTCAAGGATCCTAAAGAAGTCGGAGATCGTCCACACTATCAACTACAACTGCTCGGTATTTTATATCGAAACACGTTTGAGTTATGGCATGTATAGGGATTTAGTTATTTTGTATGTTTGTAATGATGATTTTGCTAATGAGTGATGTGTAAGTATTTGATGATGTATGGTCATTAAAATGGTTAAGGATGAAGGTGTTTGTTGTTATGAAAGATTAGGTGATAAATTATGCATGGAAATCATGAAAGGATTAAATTTTGCAAAGAAACAGAATTCAGGCAGCACAGTGACGTGAATTTGAAAAATCACCCAAGATAGTATAAAATGAATTAGAGGGTGAATGATATATGGAATTAAATCTTGTTGAGTCTATTTTCATGGAAAAATAACGGTGTAGAAAAAGGAAATTTATATTTTAAGATATGTGAATTTTAGTAAGATAGGGTCAGAACTGTTTTTGGAGTCCCCTGTTCTGAGTTTAGAAAATAGTTACAAATTGTACAAAAATGGTTATGAGTTGAAATTTACATGCTTAGATTCCTTAATGAGTCTATTTTCTGTAGAAACAAGTAAGAACTTCATATGAAAATCCTACAGTGAGAAAACTTATTTTTAGTAACAAGAGGTCAGAATAGTCGAATGGTGAAACAGGGGAGACTTTAACTAATAAACTGTACTAATTGGCTGAACCAAAAATTCTAAAAATTTTATGGTGAGTAGATATATGAGTCTAGTTTCAGAGAAAATTTACGGAATTAAATTTCAAGTTCTGTAGCTCAAGTTATAATTAATTTAGCAACTGCTGCGTGATTGGACAGATTTGCTGTAAATAGTGAAATAAATTTTCAAACCTAGTTTTTATGCTCCGAATTGGTAAGATAAGCTAAGTAATGCCTCGTGCTCGACTCCGGAAACGGTCTCGGGTAAGGGGTGTTACTGTTTCCAGAGGAATTACCAGGATTGCCACCAGAAAGAGAAGTGGAATTTTCTATAGATTTGATTCCGGGAACTACTCCGATCTCCATAGCTCCATATCGTATGGCTCCTACAGAATTAAAGGAGTTAAAGACACAGTTGCAAGAACTTGTTGACAGGGGTTTTGTCCGACCGAGTCATTCACCTTGGGGTGCTCCGGTTCTGTTTGTGAAAAAGAAATATGGGTCTTTGAGATTGTGTATCGACTACCGGCAGCTTAATAAAGTAACCATAAAGAATAAGTACCCGTTACCCCGGATTGATGATTTATTTGATCAGCTGAAAGGTGCTACTATGTTTTCAAAGATTGATCTTCGATCAGGTTATTATTAGTTACGAGTAAAGGAGTCAGATGTACCAAAAACAACCTTTAGAACCAGGTACGGGCATTATGAGTTTTTAGTTATGCCGTTTGGGCTAACTAATGCACCTGCAGTATTCATGGATTTGATGAACTGGATATTCAGACCGTACTTAGACAGATTTGTAGTAGTATTCATTGATGATATTTTAGTTTATTCTCGGGATGAAGAAGAACATGCAGAACATTTGAGAATTGTGTTGCAAATTCTACGAGAGAAGCAGTTATATGCTAAATTCAGTAAATGTGAATTTTGGCTTCGAGAAGTGGGTTTCTTGGACAAATTGTATCTGCCGAAGGCATCAGGGTAGATCCAAGTAAAATATCAGCTATTGTCAATTGGAATCCACCGAAGAATGTATCTGAAGTTAGAAGTTTCTTGGGTTTAGCTGGTTATTATCGGAGATTTGTACAGGGATTCTCTATGATAGCTTCTCCAATGACTCGATTATTGCAGAAAGATGTGAAGTTCGAGTGGACTGATGAATGTCAACAAAGTTTCAATTGATTGAAAGACCTATTAACGAAAGCACCTGTATTAGTGCAGCCTGAACCGGATAAGGAATTTGTTATTTACAGTGATGCCTCATTAAATGGTTTAGGTTGTGTTTTGATGCAAGAAGGTAAAGTAATAGCCTATGCTTCAAGACAACTTAAACCACATGAAAGAAATTACCCAGTACATGATCTTGAATTAGCTGCTATTGTATTTGCGCTGAAGATATGACGGCATTACTTGTACGGTGAGAAATGTCATATTTATACTGATCATAAAAGCTTGAAATATTTGATGACACAGAAAGATTTGAATTTGAGACAGCGCAGGTGGCTTGAACTGATAAAGGACTATGATTTGATTATTGATTACCATCCGGGTAAGGCTAATGTTGTAGCTGATGCTTTGAGCCAGAAATCTCTGTTTGCTTTACGAGCTATGAATACCCGGTTATTATTGATTGATGATGGTTCAATCCTAGCAGAATTATGAGCTAAACCGACATTTTTACAGCAAATATGTGAAGCTCAGAAGAATGGTGAGAAGTTACAAGTTAAACGGGCACAGTGTGAGTCAGGTAATGATTCTGAATTTCAGATTGGTTCTGATGGTTGTTTATTATTCAGAGGTAGGGTATGTGTACCTCAGAATTCAGAGCTCATACAGAAGATTCTACGCGAGGCTCAAGCGGTATTATGTCTGTACATCCGGGGAGTAATAAAATGTATAATGATCTGAAAAAGATGTACTTGTGGTCGGGAATGAAACGTGATATCTCTGAGTTTGTATCAAGGTGTTTAATATGTCAACAAGTTAAAGCTGAACATCAGGTACCTTCGGCGTTACTTCAGCCAATTACTATACCAGAATGGAAATGGGAAAGAATCACTTTGGATTTTGTATCGGGGCTACCTTTGTCTCCGAGGAAAAAAGATGCTATTTGGGTGATTGTTGACCGATTAACAAAGTCAGCTCACTTTATTCTGGTACGTATGGATTATTCTTTAGATAAACTAGCTGAACTGTACATATCTGAGATTGTCAGGCTACATGGAGTGCCTGTCTCCATTATATCAGATAGAGATCCCCGATTTACGTCTCGTTTCTGGGACAAATTGCAAGAAGCCTTGGGTACTCAGTTGTATTTCAGCACTGCATTTCATCCTCAGACAGATGGTCAATCTGAGCGTGTAATTCAAGTATTGGAAGATATGCTCCGTTGTTGTATACTAGAGTTTGAAGGTAATTGGGAGAGGTATCTACCTTTGATTGAATTTGCTTACAATAACAGTTATCAGTCTAGTATTAAAATGGCTCCGTATGAAGCATTGTATGGTAGAAAATGTAGAACACCGTTATATTGGACAGAGCTTAGTGAAAGGAAGATACATGAGGTTGATTTGATCCTGGAAATAGAAGAAAAAGTAAAGGTTATTCGGGATAGTCTAAAAGCAGCTTCCGATCGTCAAAAATCATATGCCGATCTTAAACGAAAAGAGATTGAATTTCAAGTCGGTGACAAGGTATTTCTGAAAGTGTCTCCTTAGAAGAAAGTCCTCCGATTCTGTCGAAAGGGTAAATTGAGTCCAAGATTTATCGGGCCTTATGAAATCATTGAAAGAATTGGACCGGTCGCTTATCGATTGGCATTACCACCGGAACTTGATAGAATCCACAATGTTTTTCATGTATCTATGTTACGATGATATCGATCAGATCCTTCACATGTTATTTCTCCGACAGAAGTAGAGATTCAACTGGATATGACTTACAGTGAAGAACCGGTCAAGATATTGGCGCGGAAGACAAAAGAGCTTAGAAATAAAAAGATAAATTTGGTGAATGTATTGTGGCAAAAGCACGGGATTGAGGAAGCGACATGGGAACCGGAGGAGGCAATGAGGAAACAATACCCAAACCTCTTTACTAGTAAGATTTTCGAGGACGAAAATCCTTAAAGGGGGGGAGAGTTGTAATGGCCTAAATTCAAGGTTATCGGAACAATGGTTTCGTAACCATAGATCCGATTTAAAGATAAATTTATTTCAATATTTTTACTTGAAAATTGATATGATAGGAAAATCGTATGAAAATATTGATAGAAAAATTTTACCAATTTAGTGATTAGATAGAAAAAGAAATTATTGAAGAAATTGGGTAAAAACAAGGTATCGAGACCTCTATCTCGTAAAACCGAGTAAAAAATAATTTTATAAATATTTATGAAATTTTATTAATTTGGTATTAAAATTTCGTTAGGAAATTTTAATGTTTGGGTAGTCAATTAAATGAAAAGGACTAAATTGTAATAGGTGTAAAAGTTGCTAGAGTGATTAAATAGCTTAAGAGTCTAATGAGAAAGGATTTAAAAGGCAATTAGACCCAAAAGTTATTTGGGCTGGACGGAAAGGGTATGAAATCAGCAGAAAAATTGATAAATTAAGGGTAAAATTAGAATATTGCAAAATTAACTAAATAAAGCTAGGACTAAATAGGAAATATCTAGATTTCTCTTCATTTCTCTTCAATTCCAGCAGCTAAAAACGCCATAGGAGGGTTCTCTAAGCTGATATTTCATAATTTTTGCACCAAGTGAGTTAATCCTTGCCTTTTTCTTGTAATTTTATGTGTTTCTAAGACTTTTACAACTAGGTCCTACTATTAAATTCATTAGTTTTTGATTTCATGGATGAAATTGAAAGTCACCATGGTTGAGTTCTGTAATTTTATGATGAAATAGAATTAAATTAAAGCTTTAATTTGTTTATGAGATGATTTTATTAGGTAATTTCAATAGAAATTGATTTTTAGGACCTAATTGTGAACATGCTTGGAATTAAAGTCTATTGCTGAAATTCTGATTCCTAAAGGTTGTAAACTAGTTTAAGGTGATAGAATAAAATGTTAATTGAGAAAAATCAGCTCAATTGAGAGGCTAATTGAGTAGGGACGAAATTATCATTTATTAAAAGGTTAAGGGAAAAATGGTAATAAACAAACTTGCACAAAAACAGTTTGGACAGCAGCAGTAGACTAATTTTGAAAAATCACCATAAATTTTAGAAATCGAATTAGAATATGAAAAAAATATAGAATTAAAGCTTATTGAGTCTAGTTTCTCATAGAAGAAATAGTGTAAGCAATGGATTTGTAAATTTTGAGATATAATGAATTTTGTGAGACAAGGTCAGAATGAATTCTGGTTCCCCTGTTCTGACTTTGAAAAATCATAAAAAAATTTAAGAAAAACAATTATGGGCTTAAATTTATATTTCTAGAATCCTTAATGAGTCTATTTTTAATAGAAACAAACGAGAACATTATTTGAATTTTGTATGAAGAGATAATTAATTTTTAGTGAAGAAGGGTCAGAACTGTCGACAGCAGAACAGGGGTGACTTTAAAGAATAAACTGTACTTATTGGCTAAACCAAAAATTATGAAAATTTTATGGTAAAAATATATATGAGTCCAGTTTCAGGGAAAATTAACGGATCTCAATTTGGAGTTCCGTAGCTCAAGTTATAAATAATTTAATGACTATGACTCAAATAGACAGCTTTGAATGAACTATAAATAATAGTTGAATTATAGAGAATGTTGCATATGAACATGAAATGTATTAAATTGATAATTAAATTTATTTATTTAGATCCGGAAGATTCAAATACGAAGCTAGATCGAGGAAAGGAAAAAGTTCGGGATTAGTAGATTTTTATTGTTTACAAACAAGTATCAAGGTAAGTTCATGTAACTTGAATTATATTCTTAAATGCTTGAAATGCATGTTTTTGATATGAATATGATTTGAATGTTCATTATATGGAAATTTATGAAACATTGATATATTTGATAAAATGGGAAGAAATCCCGTTTGAATGAAAGGAAAATTCGATGGATCTTTGAAAAGGAATTGACGGTAAAAAGGATCTAGCCCGAACGGGTGATCCTATCCTGATATAGCCCTCCCGAAGAATATGTGTAAAATGGATTTAGCCCGGACGGGTAATCCGAATTAGGGTCTGAATTTAGCCTGGATTGGTAATTCAGATCCAAGCTCATTAGAGTAATTTCCGTTGCAGGGGATTTAGCCTGGACTGGTAATCCCGACAATACTCTATGAGTTTATATTGCAAGGGATTTAGCCTGGACTGGTAATCCCGCTGCAAGGTTGAGGTTCGCGGGAGTGTGCTCTCTGAAATGGATATGTGCGCACATGAATATGAATTGACGGACCCGGAATTGTGCAATAAATGTGTACCTCTGAAAATCCATCGAAATTTCGATAAATTCAACGGGATAAATATGGAAAAATAACAAAGAAATAGAAATCATGGTATTGACGAGCTCATCAATCATGGTATATATATTATTGATACATGGAAATTATTGTACTAACTTGAATGTTGAGTTTGTGCATGTTAGGGTAATAATGCATTGAATGGATATATGAATGTTTATTATATTGTATTGAAAATATTAGGTAAGTATAATTCTTGTTACATGAGCTTACTAAGTACAAAGTGCTTACCCCGTTTCCTTTTTCCCTGTTTTGTAGTGTTAAGAGCTCAGAGGTCGGATTTGGTCGGAGACACATCACACTGTCAACCTCAGGATTTCGGTATATAAAGAAACTTTATTTTGGAAATCAATGGCATGTATAAGCTAACAAAGTAAATGTTAATGTGAAATGAATGTAAAGTTAGCCATTAGTATGGTTAACAAACCTGGTTTTAGATATGTGATGACGTTATCTTATAAATATGCATGAATTTATCTTGAAAATATGTTGAATTGATTTGGTTGATGTGGATTGGTCTCGATTCAATATTCTAGGGAAGGTTAGATATTTATAAAGGGGCTATATTGAATATAAAAAAAAATTTAATTCATAAACTCCGATAATGCCTTGTACCCTATTCCGGCAATGAATATGGGTAGGGGTATTACATTGGTAGTTTAATGATTTGTCTTATTTGGTGGTTTAACAACATATCTGTTCTAGCAGCTTGATTGCAATTCTGGTAGCTTGACCACACTTATTTGATTTTGGCGAATTACTGCATTATTTCTGGTAGTCTTGACTGCACATTTCTGTATAGTGACAAATGATCACTTATTTAGTGTGTGGGGTTGGATGGGTATTTATTACCCTAATTAGTGTGTAGAGATGGACGGAGACGGTGTGTAGCAAATAAGGGTAGGATTTGTATTTGATATGTGAAATATGTTGGATCGCATGTTATGCCATGCCATTTGTATCTGATATGTGAAATATGTTGCGTTGCATAAAATTGTCATGCCATTTGTATCTGTTCAGTTATGGAATTCTGTTTGACTATCTAATATCTGTTATATGCTTGAGAGCTGAGTTGCACATCAAACTTTGTTAGGTCACCCTATATATATATTTATTTTATCTTCTCAAGTAATCAATAAACTTAGGACTGAGCGGTGTGCGGAAGCTCGGATTGGATTCTCAATTAATAAAATGAGACGATTTATGTTTTTAAATTTAACTCTAGACTTGTTGGACTATTTAAATATTTTCGACGTTATTTTTATGTTTCTTTTTTGGGTTTTCTACTGGATTATGCTTTTAATAAATTGCAAAAGTATTCATTTTCACATTTTGAAATCATGCTTTACAAATTAATGACTTTGAAACTTCCATTGTGAAACTAAGTAACAAATTAACCGTCTTTTGTTAAGTAAATAAGACCTACATGTATTTTTCTGAAAAATTGCCAGAGATTTGTCAAAATTGACATTTTTCGAAAAACACACATTTCTAGTTCAAAATTTGGAATTTAAAACAAGTTCATGTAATTCCTCAAGACTCGACCGTAACGTTTAAGTCGGGTTTAGAGCGTTACAAGAGAAACTAAACCCAAGCCGTCGGGCTTACCCAATACACCTAACCTAGCTCCCCTCATTCTCACATGGACCATTAGAACAATCGGCAACTAAAATATCCTAGATAGAAAACAGACAACACACAAATTCAGGGTAGTTTGTATAACGTAAAGCTGCTCGCATCGGAGTGAGAGTAGCTTTATTAGAACTCAGGGTAGTTACGATATATGTAACGAAAGTTACATTGTTTCTATTTTAACATAATTAATGGACGAGATTGTTCTGGATACCTTTGGGATATGATAGTAAATGTTATATAATGACATGTAATTACAGAGTAATTAATATATATGTGGTCCAAGTGAGAGATTGTTGAAAAATATGGACATCACATATATAATAATAGTAATTACATGTTACTGTTTACTATCATAAAAGATTAACCCAAATTAAAAGTAATCTAATTGGTTAAGGTTTATTGGGCTTTAGTTATTAAATGAAGTGGGGGACAAATATGTGTAGAAACTCTAACAACTAATTTCTAATTGATGATGGATTGATTGGAAATTAGGGTTAATGTGCAAAAATTATATATTAGGGTTGTGGTTCCCAAATTATACATCTGTAACTTTTCTAATATCCCTCTTTAGAAAAGAGAGAGCCACATTTTTTGAATTACTTGTGTGCTAATTTGGAAGATTAAAACCATAAGATCTAAAGATTTCAAGAAATTGATGGATTCAGGTATGCTTCCACATCTAGTTTTGTTCTTGATTGATTCTTGATGATTTGACATAATAGATCTTGATTTGTTGAGTTTTATATTAGATCTTGTTTTACCGTTCTAACAAAAGAAACAAGAGAAATTCAATTTGTAAATTCAGAATTTATAAAAGTATGGATAAAAGCTAAATCTTCTAACCAATGATTTTTTTTTACACAATTACAAAATGTTAATAAAGTAAACCAATCAAATTTCACAATCCTTAAGTTACCATAAAAAGTTGTTTCTTTCCCCTTCTTTTCCCTTTAGCCATCTTCTCATTAACCAAATCCTCTCCCAATTTTCCATTTGTATTGTGCAAATTTATGCATGCATATTTTCACATCCAAATCCATTCCATTTCCATTGTGAGCCCTTCCCAAATGAATGTTCATAGTGATTTTCGCCCCTAATTCGAATTGTCGAACATTACATCATCGCGCCGCTTCTTTGGGTTCGCTTCAGGGTTTCCTCTTCTCATCATTGCCACAAATTCATCATAGTTTATCTTTCCATCCTGCAAATAATTTACGAATTCTTTTTTATGTAAGTTAAACCCTTTTCTATTAAGAAAATGGAATATGTATGCATGTATGTGTATTGCTTACATTGTCGTTGTCGACTTCAGAAATGATTTCCTTGATGTCTTTGCCATCATGCATACCATACTCACGGAGAGCTTGTTCTAGCTCTTCTATTGTGATGTACCTAAATGTAAACATATCGATAGCAATAAGTATTGCGATCAATTACAATAAATATCAATAGATCATAAAACAGTGATCGTATCATTGTGTTTTGACTATCGTTACCCGCTATTGTCTTTGTCGAAGTGTTGGAAGGCACGGTACAGATGTTCTTCCCGATCCATTCGATTCATATGCATGGTGGCCGTTATGAACTCTTCGTAATCTATAGTTCCGTTACTATCCGCATCCGCCTTTTGTTATAATAAAGAAAAAAGAATGGAGGAGTTAGAAAAAAAAAACACCATATATATAGTTAGAAGGGGCTTGGCCGCTCAAATATTTGAAAATTTTAACTAGGTCCCTTCAAAATTTTAAAAAATTCTAAATAAACCTTCAAATAGTTTAAAAAATTTTAATTAAACCCTCAAATTTTTTGAAAATTCTCATTAATCCTCTCAAAATTGTAACATTTTTAATTAAACCCTAGTCCGTTTGGAAATTCTTATTAAACTCCTAAAATTTTTGAAATCTTTAATTAGACCCCTGAAAATTTTAAAAATTTTAAGTAAGCCCCAAAACTCCGCTACCATATAAAGTTGCACTATTGAATAATTGGAAACAGAACTTACTGCTTCCATTAATTGTTTGACTTCATATTCAGTTAGCTTCGTTCCTTGCTTCGCAAGCCCTTGCTTCAATTCTTCGAGCGTTATCGTGCCGCTGTTATCGGAATCTATGGTCTTGAACATCTCCTTCAACCCCTGGATTTCTTCCTCCGATAAACATCCTGCAATGACCTGCAACAACAACAATTTCTTGGTTTCATACAATAATATGGACCTATCTTAACCTTTTAACCAATGGGGTGTGTTTTCAATGAGGGGTTTTAATTAATTTTACCCTTAAAGCAACTTTCTTGAAATTGTTCATTGCTTTGAACTGTTTGAGCCTGCCTAAGACTGCATTGTCAAGAGGAATATCAGGTGCTTCACCATCCTCTTTAATCCATGGATGATCTGTTGGGTGGCCATACATTTACTCTGTCAGATTTTTTTCGATTGAGTCGTATTTTTCACAGTCAATATTATGTTCGGTTAGTAGATAATTAGGTTAAAAAAGGGCATATACTTACTTAGAACTTGTTGTGCTGTTAACCTTTGCTTGGGATCCAAGTTTAACATTTTGGTAATAAGATCCTTTGCTTGAGGTGAAATTGCAGGCCATGGATCACTTTTGAAATCGATTTCCCCACGTAAAATTGCACTGAAGATCCCATTTTCGGATTCTATCATAAAATAATTGTCTTAGTTTTCAGGGTTCAATGTATATATATATACACAGCATAATATATATATACACAGCATATTGAGTACCTAATTGAGTTAGTATCACGAGTAAATCAAGTATCAATTTAATTTGAGTGTTTTCTATCTATATATTACGTCCTTAATTGAGTTGGTGTCATGCATCAATCGGGCATAAATTCAATTTGAAAATGATTAAAATACTCTTTTATATACAAAGTAAATTACATTATTACGAAGGTGTTTTCTATACTATAAATTAAATCTCTAACTGAGTTGGTGTCACGATTCAATCGAGCACTAACTCAATCTAAAAAAGACTAAAATACATTTATTCTATACAAAGTAAGTTACATTATTACGAGGGTATTTTTATGTTTTTAAAATATTTTTAGGGGTGTAGGCATAAATTTTTCTTATGGGGCTAGAAGTAAATTATAAATATTTGAGGGTGACAAAATGAAAATTTACCATTATACTAACTTATATTTTCTAAAGTGGTTCTAAAACAATTCTACTTATTTTTTTAGGAGGGGCAAGGCCACTGCCGACCCTTTTAGTTTCGCCATGAATTTTTTTCACCCACATCATGAACGTGCCATACTCTTATATATATATATATGTATGTGTATGTATATGTATATGTTATTTAGTTACCTGCCCAAAAGGGAGGAAAACCACTTAGAAGAATGTACAACATAACACCAATACTCCATATATCAGCTTCTGGTCCATATTTCCTCTTCAATACTTCTGGTGCAATATAATATGCGCTACCAACAATGTCCTTAAATACATCACCTGTTCCGAAGGCACCGAGTTAAAAGAAACCGAAAATCAACCCCAACTTGAAAATTTTAACAAGATTATGTTTTTACCTGGCTTGTAAAAGAGTGATAGACCAAAATCCGTAGCTTTGAGTGGTGAATTTTCCTCTTGGTTCAACAACAAGAAATTTTCAGGCTTGAGGTCCCTATGGAAAACCCCCATAGAATGGCAAGTATGGACGATTTGAACAATGATTCTAAGCAAAGAAGCGGCCGCACGTTCACTGTAATGGCCTTTAGCAATGATCCTATCGAAAAGTTCACCACCGGCACATAGTTCCATCACCAAATGTACCGAATGTTTGTCTTCGTAAGCTCCTTTGAGTTCCACGACATTAGGTTGTCCCGTCAAATGGTGCATGATTTGAACTTCTCTACGAACATCTTCGATATCTTCTTTGTTAACGAGTTTCCTTTTGGCTATCGTCTTGCACGCGAATTGCTCGCCAGTTACCTTATGGGTACACAAATAGGTAACCCCAAATTGTCCCCTACCCAATTCTTTTCCAATGGTGTAAGTGTTTCTCACATCTTCCATAGGACGGCATAACACGGTTCCAATTGGGTTAGGCTTGGGAGTAGGCTTAGGAGAAGCTTCCTCAGATGGTGAAGCCGGCGGTTGTGTCGGTGAGGCTTTCGAGAAACTTTCGTTACGGGAACAAATGCTAACGTTACCATTGTTTTCGGGGGAGGCGACGCCTAATTCGTTTGTCAGACTTTCGGGGTTGCCTCGAGAGCAACAATTCCCCATGTATGGTGGGGAAGATGAAGCACTCGAGACAAAAGAAAGGGTGATGAGGGAAGGGATTAAACTTAAACAAGATAAAGAATTATTGAAATTTTGATTGGGGTTGAAAGGGAAAACAAGTAAAAATAAGAAAAAATAGTTTGTGAAATTTAGTAATACAACAGCTTGATTTGGGGTGTACAATTTTTTTATGGTATTGATAGTGAGGGATTTTAGGATTTTTGACTATGTTTGAAAATCCAACATGTTTTATGGACAAGGTCCTGAGGATTTTTAGGACAAATATTGAGAAAAAAAAAAACATATTTCTCATCATATGATCTGTGACTTCTATTAATGACGGAGCTATTCTAGGGGTGTATTCTCCGTTACGGTAGAAAATGGGTTAAAAATGTCTTTTCACCATAGATATAATAAAGAACAATTGGTTTTTGCAGTTAAAATTGCATTTCTACCCAAACACAAAGTTGGGATTTTGGGCATATTTACTTTTGGTTTTTGCGTTTAAAAAGTGAAAAATACCCTTATTTATATTAATTATTTAAAAAGTATATAAAAAATTAGATTAATTTATATTGTATATAATTATATATAATTATTTAAATATTATTTATTATGTTTAATTTTTTTAAAATATTTAATATATCATCAAATTTACAAATAATTTATGTTTATTACTTAAAATGTATTTAAAATTTATATTTCATATATCATATATCATTATATTAAATTATTTAAATATCATACAACTTAATTAATTTTTTACTTTCTACTATCATGTCTAAAAATGATATTTTAACTTTCAACCGTAATTTTTGGCAACAATGGAGAGCACTAAAGAGTAACAAATACACTTTTTTGTAGCACATTTCTACTATACTTTTCAAAAGTATTTTTTTTTTCTAAGAACACTTTTCAACTGCAAAAGCAATGGAGAACCAACCTTAAGAGTTGGCTATCGTCTTGCTAATACAATTTTCTCTGTACATAATTCTATCGGTGAATGTACCTGATGTGCCCTTAGTGTAGTATTTCAGTCTATGTATACTTGTAATTTTTTCAAATAGATTGATTAATAAAACAAAATCATGAATTACATTTATATACTTTATATGATTGTCCTTGTAGAGGCCCAATTTAGCCCGGGCCTATAAACCCAAAATAATAATAAAAAAACAAAAATAAGTAAAAGTCTAAATATTATTAACAGTCCATCAGTCTAAATATCAAAAACCAGCCCAAAACATTTACATTAACCCAAGTAGCCCAAAACTTAAACAAACTTCAACCAACTAGGAACCCTAGCAACAAGGAGCCCCGCAACCCTAGCCTCCAGCGTGCCTCCGTACGACCCCCTGCACGCCTCCGTACGCCACCCTAGCGCCTCCACGTCGCCTTTCGTACCTGCAAGAAAACAAAAGGGACAACAGCAAAACAGAGACAAAAAAAGGAGCAGATTTTTGTATTCTTTTTCTTTTTTCCTTTATTTTTGCTTTTGGCTACAAAAGCCAAAGAAAGGGAATGTAATGAACACACGCACACAACACAACAGAAAAAAAAATCAATACAAAAAAAAAGCTTGAAAAGAAAAAAGTTTCCACAAGGTGATTTTAATCTCGTTTTTCTTTCGATTTAGTTTCTGTTTTCTTTGATTTATCTACCGCATAAAAAAAACGAATAAAGGGGAGGGCAAACCAAATACAAAGAAATGAATTTTGTTTAAAGAAAAAGAGAGAGGGGAATTTGGGATTAGGGATCTTAATATATATAGATGAAAATTTGAAATCAAAGTTGCAATCAAAGTTGAAAAGAGATCTCAAGGCTGAAAGATCATCCATCCAGGCTTGAACACACCAGTTTGCGGAGGTGAATCGGCAATTGAAGTGGGGGATTTGGGATTAGGGATTAGGGATTTGCTTCATTTTCTGAAAAAGAGGCAGAGTGCCATTCAAACTTTTTTTTCCTTTCTTTCTTTTAGGTTTAGTTACTAATAAAACGGCGCTGTTTAGCCTTTGGAATCTTGGTGCCGAAACGGCACAGTTTTGTGTTAACTCTCGAACCGACCCAACCCCGGGGAAGGATCTGCGCGTTTAGTTGTTAAAGGGATAATTGCGCAATTCGTCCCCCCCTTTCGCGCTACCACATGATTGGGCCCAATTCGAATTCATTTTATTCTTAATTTTTTCCGGAAATTCGTGTGTCGTCTCAAATTAGTCCGAGCTTAAGCGTTTCGTTTTGGAGTTGGGACCATTTGCATTTTTAATCCTCGGCCATTTGAGCGCATTGCGCTTTGGTCATTTCAACGGTTTATTCTATTTGTTAATTATCTCTTTTAATTTGCTTTTATTTCAATTAAGTTTTTTCTCATTTTAATTTGTATAGTGCATTATTTTTTTAAAATTCGTTTAGCATTCATCTTTTATTTTTTTTGTATACATTTTAAAATTACTTTGATAATTTACTTTGTTTTTTTTTATTTTTTAATTATAAAACTATTATTTTAAAATTACCTTGTATATCATATTGTTTTTAAAATTTTGTATAATATTTAATTTAAATTAATCTTATATTAATACATATATGATTTATGACAAAATTAGTTTTATTTTATATATATTATTAGTTCCATGTTATTTTACATATATAATTTCTTTTAAATCTATTTATTTGTATTTCCTTTCAAAATTATTAAGTATATAGTTTATTCTCTAAAAAATGTGTTTTAATATTTCTTTGTTATTTAAGATTATTTCATATATATATTGTTTTATTATATATTGATCTGTTATTCTGTCATGTATATTGTTTATTCTTTATTTTTATTATATCATCATTATATATTGTTTACATTGATTTTTATTATTATATGTATATCATCACCTTTAAATAGTTATGTCTTGTTTTTAAAATATTTTTGTATGTCATTTGCTCCAAATTTCTTCTTTTACAATATTTATTTTAATCTTCATTTACATATTCTTAGTTTTGTTTTATATACGTAAATCATTTCAAACCTTAACATGTATAGTTCATTTTTTAAAATTTTCATTATTAGTGGTTTTTGGACTGTTGCACATTATATTGACTCCTATTATCCATATTGTTTTGTATATTATGTATTGTTTTTTAGTTTTCATTTCATTTCATACCTAACTGCTGCATATTGTTTACTCTTCATTTGTATTATCGTTTTAATTGTTATTAATCTATGTTTGGAAATTTGTTATATTTATCTCTAATCTGTCTCTTTGATTGGTCATATCCTTAATTTTCACTATTTTGATTACCAATGTTGGATGTGAGCTCATTGTTATTGTATGCTTGTAAATTTGTTCCTTTATTTTCATGACTATAATATTGACACTCATTAGAAAGATATATTATTCGTGTATATTGTCTCATATTCACAATTTTGCCTTTTGTTCTTTTTCAACCTTTCATTTTAAAGTTAATTATTCCCCTTTATTTCAAAGTGAAATTAATGCATTTTAAGCCAGTTTTATGATTATTCATTTAAAAATTCTTTAAAATGAAGGCAATGTTCGATGTTTGGCAATTCGGGAAATCGTGCCCTATCGTGCTGGGTTGCAATTTCCCGTTTGTTCAAAGTAATCGAATATTCCTTTGGAATTTCACTCGTGTCTTTAAAAATTCTTTAAAACGAAGGAAATGTTCGATGCTTGGCAATTCGGGGAATCGTGCCCTATCGTGATGGGTTACAGTTTTCCATTTGTTCAAAATAATCGAACATCCCTTTTGAATTTCACTCATATTTTCTAAATTCTAAAACAATGCAATGTTCAATGTTTAGAAATTCGAGCAATCGTGCCCTACCGTGCTGGGTTTCGACTTTACGTTGGACTAAAGAATTGGGCTTCCTTTTGTAATTTTCAATGTATAAACTTTCAGAAGTCAAAACCTATCACGTTTTTGAGGGTATAAAGGATCGTGTCCTATCGTGCTGGATGTGATGCTGTATTCCTCCGAAACAAGAGAATTTTGACGACCAACTTGAGCCATTCAAAAGCTTCAAAAGGAGCCATGTTTCAAAAATAGCTTTAAAACTTAGACATAAGGACAGTACTTAATCAATTTGGTGCCAATTTTGGGCGTAGTGAGGGTGCTAATCCTTCCTCATACTAACCGACTCCCGAACCCAATTTCTCATATTTTTGTAGGCCAAAATCGATTTTAATAAAACAAAGTGTTTTATTAGGTGACCCAATCACACCTAAATAAAAGATTGGTGGCGACTCCACAATTTATTTTAAAGTCGATCCCCACTAATTTTTAAATTTAAAAAAATGGTTTCGACAGTCCTCATATGCTTTTTGCACGTAAAGTAAAATAAAAACAAATGTTATTCACTGATTGTGTAATGTTTAAACTAATATTAAGCGTAATTACTAGGTCAGATCATAATATGAAAATATAACTTATATTAGTAGATGAACCTAAACATGTCCTTAGCCTAATCAGAAATGAGCAAACCGATTGAAAAATTAATTTCGTTTATCAAGTCCAATTTAGGAGATGCTTTGTCTTTGGCATCAGAGCGGATGAATCCCAGAAGATAGAGACATAGATGTGACTGACTGGACTAATAACACATCAAACTGGACCCAAGAAGAATAGATCCTAAATCCGTTTATAGATTTATTTACTTGTGAACGTTCATAGTGTGGTATACATTAATCCTGATTGGATATAGTGGAATCCATAGCTTGAGACTTGAGTAAATGATATCCTCTCATGATATCCTCTCATTGGCATTACATGGTTGATGAAAAGTAAACGTGGTCATGAGTCGTTCGTCTTTATGTGAATAACTTGATTACTATTTGATAGTAATTGACATTTCATGAAGGAAGATATATTAGTTGCCATGAGATAAAATAAGATCATATTGAGAGAATTAAAAGTCTAATCATGTTTACCATTATCTTATGTTTATTTAATTGACATTTCATGAAGGAAGATATATTAGTTGCCATGAGATATAATAGTAATTGAAATTGGGATAATATAATTTTTACCCCTCATAATTTAAGTCTATTTTTGATGCTGTACCTTTTTAATATATTGTATTACTTTCATAATATAATCTATGCCACTATATATTTTTGGTAGTTATGCCACCCTTCTTGCATTTTTTCAATTTTGGTCCTTATATTACGTTTGAATTTAAAATTTAATCCTTATACTTTATTTTTTACACGATTTGGTACCTTAATGTTTATAATTTCATTAGTTATTTATATAAAAAGACATGCCCCTTTTTTTTGCCTTATAAGATAATGGTAAACAGTATAATTTCATTAGTACATGTAATAGCCTAAATTTTCAGTGCTGTCGGAATAGTGATTCGAGATCACTAAATTCGACAAATGAGTAGAAAATATTAATAATTTAGTGAATATAAGTTAAGTGTGAAGTTAGAAAAATTTTTGAAATAGCGAATAGTGTACTAGAAATAAAAATTTTAAAAAAATTAAATTAGAATCGGAAACGAGATATCGAGAGTTTGAAAATTTTTAAAACGAGCCATAAATATTTTTATAAATATTTATGGAGTGTTAATAAGTTAGTATTAAAGTTTCGTCAAGAAATTTTAAAGTTTCGATAGTTAATTGAATAAAAAGGATTAAATTGTAACAAATGTAAAATTATAGGAAATGATTAAATAGCTTAAATGATAAAAGAAAGAGGGTTTAAAAGGAAAATAGACCCAAGGTCTATTTGGGCTGGACGGCAAGGTGCATGAAATCAGCGGGAAAATTGACGAATTAAGGGCAAAATTGGAATATTGTAAAATTTACTTAATAAACTAGGACTAAAGTGGAATTATCTAGAATTCTCATTATTTTTCTGCATTCTCATCAGAAAAAACACCATTTAAGGGTTTTCTTAAGCTGGTTTTTCATATTTTTACTGCAAGTAAGTTCAATTCTTGATTATTTCTTGAAATTTTTGTGTTTTTATGACTTTTACAACTAGGTCCACTTGTTGAATTCATTAGTTTTTGATTCTATGAAAGAAATTGAAAGTTGATATGAATATGTGCTGGAATTATATGATGATTTAGCATGGAATTAGAGTTTTAAATTGTTTATATGCTGATTTTATTGAAAGAATTGAATAGAAAGTGAATGTTTGGGATCTAAAGGTGAAAAAGTTTGAAGTTAGGGTTTTATGTGGAAATTCTGAATTTAAATAATTGTGAAATAACTTATAATGTTAAGGTAAAGCATTAATTGGGAAGAATTAGCTTCATTGAGGGATTAATTGAGCAAGGACTGAATTGTATAAACTGTGAAATTTGGGGCAAAAATCGAAATCAACATTTGCACTAAAACAGTTTTGGACAGTAGCAGTAGTCTAACTTTGAAAAATCACTATAAATTGTAGAAATCGAATTAGAAGATGAAAAAAATATGAAATTAAAGCTTATTGAGTCTAGTTTCTCATAGAAGAAACGATGTAAGTAACGGAATTGTAGATCATGAGATATAATAGATTTTGTGAGACAATGTCAGAATGATTTCGGGATCCCCTGTTCTGACTTTGAAAAATCATAAAAAATTGGAGAAACATAATTAGGGGCTTAAATTTATATTTTTAAAATCCTTAATGAGTCTATTTTCAATAGAAACAAACATGGAAATCATCCGAATTCTGTATGAAGAGATAATTAATTTTTAGTGAAAAAGGGTCGGAATTGTCAGACAGCAGAACAGGGGTGACTTTAAAGAATAAACTGTACTTATTGGCTAAACCAAAAATTCTAAAAATTTTATGATAAGAAGATATATGAGTCTAGTTTCAGATAAAATTAGCGGATCCTAATTTGGAGTTCTGTAACTAAAGATAAAAATAATCTAGTGACTATGACACCGATGGACAACATTGGAATATACATAAGTAAACAGTTAAATTATAGATAATATTACTTATAAGCGGGTTGAAGATGAAGTCAATACTGAAAAATGAATGATTTTACAATAATAGATTGAGAACCCGAAGCAAGTCGAGGAAAAGAAAAAGTAGCTGATTAGTCCCTGAATTTTCACAAATTTTACAAATCGACCCAGGTAAGTTCATATGGTTGAAGTTTAATGATTATATGTTAATTTTCTGAATTATATAATGTATGATGACATATATTTATTGATGAATAGAAAATAAAATAACAACCTGAAAATCGAATAAATGATCAAATTGAGTGGAATGTCGGATTTGAGTACTTCTGATCAGTGACAAGTGATAAGTGGTAGCCTCAGCTACACTTATCTGATCAGTGATAAGTGACAAATGATAAGTGGTAGCTTAGCTACTTTTATCTGATCAGTGACAAGTGATAAGTGATAAGTGGTAGCTTTAGCTACACTTATCTGATCAGTGACAAGTGATAAATGTGATCAGTGTAAGACCGTGGCAGGACTATGATTTTAAAAAGTGATAAGTGATCATATGCAAGACCATAGTTATACTATGGCAAAGTGAAAGTGAAGTACTCAATTTTCCTTTACTATTCCCTAATTTGGTTAAAGAATGATATATGACAAATGGGCCCAAAAGAATTAATGGAAATGGATAAGTGGTAGTGAGTTTATATAGGGAACTCACCAATGACTGTGATTGACAGGTGAACTTAATAATTGTGTATATAGTATAAGTGTATAAATATTTGGTAAGATTTATGTTTTATGCCTACGAACTTACTAAGCTTTTATAAGCTTATTTGAGTGTATTCAATGTCTCTTGTAGATTGACGTGGAAGTATACGGAGGATCGGATCAACACAGAGGATCACACTATCCAGATTATCTCCGGTAGCTTTTGTAAATTTCCTTTTTGATTTATATGGCATGTATAAGGCTTGGTGATTATATAAATATTAAGACTTGTTTAATGAATATACATTAAAGTAAAGAATGATGAGTAAGTTAAATAGTATAATTATAATAGAAGTATAATTTTGTATTAAATTGATTGAAATGAATTGGTTGGTTGGATTGGTCTCGGTTTTAAAAATTGCAGGGAAGGTTAGATATTTATAAAGGGTTTATATTGAGCAAAAAAAAAACACTTTGGGATTTTGCGAAAAATTCCCTATGGTTTCGATTTAATTCTAGTCTGGTCTCGAAGTATGTTTTGGGCTTTGGAGGCCCATCTAAAGGACACCGTGACATGTTTTAGTAAATAAATAGTATTTAACTCGTATTAACGGAAAATTAATTCGGTAAACTCCGGTAATGCCTCCTACCCTATTCCGGCGATGAATACGGGTAAGGGGTGTTACAGGGATGACAAACCCTAGTAGTATTAACTAGGATTGTCTCCCCTTATACTCCTAGATAGACTAGGAGTTCGTTTTTCTAGTTGAAAAAAACTTCTACAATTCAATAAGGGTTCTACATTTTATCCATATAAATAGATGACATTGATAAAGCTATTTACACAACTTTAAGATATTGTTACTCTTTCTGAAAATAGAGAGAATTTATTCTCAATTGTTAAATCTATTTTCTGGAGTAACAATTTTTTTCGGTTTCTATTTAAGAAGAGATTTTTCGTTTTCACACTTAAATAAAGAAAACTATTTCCAGTTCTATATTTTGATTCGAATCGTTTGAGTTCACACTCGAAACAGTTCGTGGTACGAGAATAGCGTAGAAGACCGTTTGGTTGAAAACCAGGAACGGCAAGGATTCGTTTATCTGAAAACATATGTACAAATTCAGTTTAGGATTTATTGCTATAAATATCACAAACTGACTCAATTTTTAAAATTTTAATTTTCCGTTGTGCAAGAAAACCATTTTCAAATTAGATTTTTTCCAATACTTGAAAGGTCCCTCTATTACAGAGGCTCAATCAAATTAGTTTCTCTATTATTAAATGAATCAATTTAGTCCTTGTACTATTAAAAAGAATAAAATAAGACCAAATTGAATTAGAATTAACGCTTATAGTTTAAAGTCTTTATAGAGTAGATATTTTTAAAGTCTTTATAGCTCTGTGAATGAATTTTTTTTTCTTTTAAATTATACTGCAAACGAAAAATAATAATTTTTGTAAAGCCCAAAATCTGCCCGGGCCTATACCAACAAAATAACCCAAATAATAAACCCAAAATTAACAGTCCATTTACAAACTCAAGCCCAAACCCAAATAAAAAACCTAGCCCAGGAAACTAAAATTTTAGCAGCAGAAAACCTTGGTTTTTCTTTGCGCCGCATGCCTCCTCGCCCACCACTCCCAGCGTCGCGTGCTCTGCCAGGCACCTCCTCGCATGCTCGCCGCCACCGTTCGCCTATCACTAGCCCTTCACGCGCGTCAGACCTCCTGCAAGAACAAAGAACAGTCCAAACAACAAAACGACAAAAGAAGAAATTTAATTTCTTTTTTTAAATCGGCTATAAAAGGCCGAATGAAACGATTGTATTCTTCTTCTACTTTTTTACGAATACACAGATATTGAAATCAAATAAAATCAAGATAAAAGAAAAGGTTGATTTTGAATTGTTTTCTTCGTTTCTTTGTCATTTCTTTCTTTTTTCTGATTTTGTTCATTTGTTTTATTTCTTTATTTTTTATTTTTTGCAAATCCATTCTAAATAACTAATAACAATCGAAAGCGAAATAAAAGGGAAGGGATCTCACCGGAAGCGGTCTTGGTTCCGTCGTCGGAGGGTCTCTCCTCCGTCGTCCAAGTCGGGCTAAGAGGCCGAGAACCTCCTTTATTTTCACTTCTCGCGGGTTGAGAGAGCTTGGCTCTCAAGGACGCCGTAACAGGGGTTGAAGGGCCCATCGTTTTCCGTCGTCGGTCGTTGGCTAAGGCGGCGGCGCGACCATTTCGTTACCAGAGACCATAGGTCAGAGGTGTGGGGAGTGTTGAGAGATTGTGATTTTTTTTTACTTTGAATGGCTGAAGGAGTAAAAAAACTTTAGTTTTTGTAAAGAAAGTGGAGCGGCGCTGTTTGATGGGGGATTTGTGCATTCTATGCCCTAATGGGTAATTTATGAAATTAGTCCCTCCATCTTGCGCTAAAGTGCAATCTGACCTTTTTATTTTTTTTTCGATTTGGACTGCGAATTCTGTGTCTGCTTCAATCGGGTCCTTTGACCATGTGTGCCCCTTTGCACTGAAACGCTGCGCACAAGGGTCTTGGGATATTTTCTCCTTCACTCCCTGATGTTTTTAGCACGTTGCGAATCAATCCCTCGTCCCATCTTTTATTTATTTTTAATTATCCCCTTTATTTTATTTCTGGTTTCAATCATGCCCTTGACCTTTTAGCTTTTTTTTTATATATATATTCTTTAAAACTGTTTCTTTTATTATTTAGAATTTTTATATACATTCAAATTATTTTAAAATCAATTAGTATTCATCTCAAATTTTATATTTTATTTATTTCAAATATATATATATGCACATTATTTACTTTAGTTCACTGCTTTGTTTTTTTAAAAAAATTTCTTTACCCTATTTTTTACGTACTTATTTTAAGCTTTTATATGATATAAATTTTTTTAGCCATTTATCTCTAGTGCATAATATATTATTTTATCTTATACATATTAGAATGCATTATATACACTAATTATTCTAAAATTATTTTGTACCTTTTCAACTATGCTATTTGTTTTTATGTTTTGCCTATTATCCATTTTTAAATTTTTCTTATTTCACGCTTCTATATGTACATACATGTTACTTATTTTAAAATTTTACCATACGTAGTATTTTAAAATTATTTTGTATATATATATATATTTTATATATTTCTTTGTCACATTACTTGTCCAAATTTTATTTATTATGTTTTAAGGACTGTCCTACATTTTATTTGTTCTAATTTGTCTTATGCTATTCATGTTGAAATTGTTATATGCTACTTAATTCATTCGTCTTTTAATACTAGTATTCAAATAATGTGTTTGAGTGTGTATTGTCATTGTGTGTACCATAATTAGTTTACTCGTATTTTCATATTATTGTCATACATTTGTGTAATTATCCATGTATCATTATTCCATGTTTATTATTATATTGTTATTTCACGTCATCATATTGTAAATTAAACCCCACATGGTTATCCAACTTAGATTGCTTTATCATCCTTTTTTCTAAATAAGATAAATGCTTACTTCGATTATCCTACTCATTATCATTCAAATTTTTTCCTAAATAAGGCAATGTTTTGCGTTGGGAAAATCGAGAAAACGTGCCCTAACGTGCTGGGTTACGATTTCTTATTCGACCAAAATAGCAAAATATCTTTTTAAATTTCCAAACACATAAAATTTTGAAAATAAGGGCAGTATTCTATATTTAGAAAATTCGAGAAATCGTGCCCTAACTTACTGGGCTTCGATTTTTCTCGTTGATTCTAAATAACTGAATATCCTTTAAAAATTAAAATAAATGAGGTTTAAATAAAAAGTGAAATGCAAACTTACTCTCAAAATATGAAATGTCGGGTCCTAACTTACTGGGTGTGACTTCTTGTTACTTCGAGATAAGGAGGCATTTTCCATTTTTATTTATTTTCAAGTAATTTTAAAAATAACACACATAAAGAAGGATCGTATTTTTAAATTCTTTAAAGTTCTCAATTTTCGACACCAAGACATTAAGTAATCAACTAGGTACCAATTTTGGGCGTTACGAGGGTGCTAATCCTTCCTCGTACGTAATCGACTCCCGAACCCATTTTTCTGAATTCGTGGACCAAACTTGTTGTTTTAATAAAATTAAATCGTTTATTAAAAACAACCACTTTTCAAGGTGATCCGATCACACCTCATCAAAAAGGATTGGTGGCGACTCCCGTTTTCATTTTTATTTTCAAAATCCAAGTCGACCCCGTTTTCATCCAAAAAATGGTGTCAACAATTTTCAAGACACTTTTTATATAATAAATGTTAACTGTTACAAATTAGATTTATTCGATTCGTTTTATTAGTATAAAAAACTAAATTAATCTATTTAATAAAAAAAACTAATTTAATTCAATCCTATAATACAAAACATCCCAAATACTAAAAATGTGAACATTGATCAAATGATCAATGTGATGCATGGACTTTAGTTTTGTGCAATTGAATATATGATGTACAGGCCAATTTTGGGCCTAGCCCAATACCCAAAACCAACACCAGCCCGAAATAGCCTAGCCCGATAAGCCCAAGTCTCCAAATTTTTTGGAAAGCCAGAAACCCTAAGGTTTCTGGCGCCGTTGCCCATACCCTGCTCCACTATGGTGGCCCCTTACCCCCCTCGTCCACCGCGCCCACGACCTGCAACAGAGACAGAAACAACAGCAAAAGCAGCATGCGAGGAATGGGGGCAAAGAATAAACAAAACAGAAACGAAAAACAAGAGAAATGAATCGGCTTTAAAAAGCCAAAATCAAGAACAACAGAGGACCTTTTTTTTTCTCTTTTTTTCTCTCTTCGGGAGTTTTTCCTTTCATTTTTCAATTGTAGTATTACTTAAGTATACAAGTAATAAAAGCAGATCGAAGTAAGAAAGACCAAAAACAGAAAAGGCAGAGATCTAAGGTCCCTTTTTTATTCCAAAAACTCATCTATTAGATATTTTTTTTACATAGCATAGGTTTAGAAAAAGGAAATAGCAAAAAAATAAAAAATTTTACCACGCGGTGGCCGGCGCCGGCGCCGGCGAGCCTCCAGCGGCCGTCCGGTGACCCCCCCTTCGCCGGAAATCGCTCCGGGCTCCCCTCTCCTCTCTCCCTTTTCTTTTTTTTTCTCCCTCAGCCTTACAAATGATTTTTTTTGAAATTTTTTGACTTTTATAGGGGGTCAAAACGCACCGTTTTGGACCCCCAGTTTAAACAAATAAAACGACGTCGTTTTGAACGCGGGTCGGGTCGACCCGACCCGCACCAGGGAGGATCCGCGTGTTTTTCTTTGGAAGGGCTAATTGCACTTTTAGCCCTTCCGCTTTTTCGGGAGTTTACAATCAAGCTTTTCTTTATTTTTAATCTGGCTCCATGGTTTCGCCCCGAATTCATTCTGGTCCCCCATGCTGCGCAGCGTTTTAATACTTGGGTTTATTGCGCTTTTGACCCTCCAAGTTGCACGCGCGTTACAATCAAGTCCCTTTTCTTTGTTTTCATTTTAAATTGGCCCTACAACTTCGTTTTTAATTCGATTTTAATCCTTTTTTCGTTTATTTTTGTATTTTTATCAAATATCCTTGTTATTTTTATATTATTAGTATTATTAGTATTACTATTATTATAACTATGTACTAGTGTATATTTTTATTACGTATGTGTATACACATATATTTTTGTATTTAACGTTTTTCATTTCACTTTATTTTAATATTTTATTAATTTTATGTACGTCTCTTTTATATTCCAATGTTATTATTATTATTATTATTATTATTAGTTTATGCTTTGTTATATATCTATATATTTATAATATGTATATATACGTACTTATACATACTTAAATATATTTTTTCACATTTCATAATTTTTATACACTTACATATATTTATGCATATTTTACATCATGTACATACTTATATATTTTACACTCTTAAAAATGCTTTTTGTATATTTCACATATTTTATAATTCACATACATATATTTTATATTATCATGATGTGTAAATATATAAATACACATTTACATTTTTTTAGTATTTACCGATTTCATATATGTGTACATACTTATCTATGTTTTCATATTCTTAATTTATATGCATTTCTTATCTTATGGCTTAAAATTATATGCATATACATTTTACATAATTGTATTTATTGTCATTATTGTTAGTTGTTGTTTGTTTATTCATGTACACATGTGCTTTTTCTAAAATGTTAGTCCTATTTATTTATTTGTATGCTTTGTAATCGCCTCGTCATTTCATTTTGCCTATTGTATTGTTGTTACTCACTTTACTTTGCTCACCTTGTTGTATTCGTTATTGTTTTGTCAAGCATCGACACTAAACACCAAAAGGAAAATTTTCCTAAATAAGGCAATATTCGCGTTTGGAAAATCGAGAAAACGTGCCCTAACGTGCTGGGTTTCGATTTCTTGTTCGACCAAATAGCCAAATATCCTTTTAAACTTTAAATAAGGCAATATTTCGCGTTTGGAAAATCGAGGAAACGAGCCCTAACGTGCTGGGTTTCGATTTCTCGTTCGACTAAACAGCCAAATATCCTCTTAAAGCTTCAAAATATGGTTTCATTAAACTATAAGGTGATCTTGGTTTCGATGGTTTAGGGTATCGTGTCCTAATGTGCTAGATGTGATATTCCTCGGAACAAGAGAATCTTATATTTCAATTCACGTTATCAGAGTTTTCTTTTAAGGATCGCATTTTTAAAACCCTTCAAATTTTCAATTTTCGACACTAAGACACTAATTAATCAACTAGGTACCAATTTTGGGCGTATCGAGGGTGCTAATCCTTCCTCGTGCGTAACCGACTCCCGAACCCGTTTTTTTAAATTTCATAGACCAAAATCTTTGTTTTAATAAAATTAAATCGTTTATTGAAAACAACCACTTTTCAAGGTGACCCGATCACACCTCGTCAAAAAGGATCGGTGGCGACTCCCGTTTTCATTCTTTTTTTTAATCCAAGTTGACCCCGTTTTCATCCAAAAATGGTGTCAACAGCTTGGCGACTCCACTGGGGATGTAAGAGAGTCAAGCCACGTGTTGATTATTTCTTGTCTTTTGTCGAAAGTTGAAAATTCGATTTAAATTACGATCCTCTCATCTTTGTTTTGAGTTACATTTTTATCGTGTTCTGTATTTTATTTTATACCTCCGCACATTCCATTGCATGACCGTTGGTCACACCTTTTAAGTGGGAGTGAGAAACTACGCCTTCGTGAGGTTTTCACCTCCGCATGGGATAGTGAATCGCTTCCGGGATACATCGTACCTATGTCTTCGTGAGATTTTCATCTCCGCATAGCCATAGGGAAATGTATTCCCCTGAACTGAACTCGGTCCATATGAGCCTATAATGGGTGAGGATCGAGGAATCTGCTGGTTCAGGTACCCTCACTTTAGAACCAAACCACATATAGCGAGCCATAAGAACCCACCGAGATAGAGCTATTCTAGACCCTAGTGCTTACCGAATAGATGCTTTATTTATTATTGTTTATTTTAAATCCTAGATCTAATTTGCTTTGTTTGTGATTGCATGGCATTTTCATTTCAAAAGAGGTGTCGATTCACGTTCAGTATAGATAGAAAGCTTATCATGGAAAAAATGTTTCTTGATAAAGTAGAAGACAATGCAGCTGTACGATTATGGCTGAGACGATGTGGAGAGAGAAGGGCGATAGTCTTGCAGAAGGGTACGTATCAGAGTTATGGGACTTCACCCGTATCAGCGTAGTCCAAAATGATCTGCGAGAAATGAAGGAAATATGGGATCAATGGGACGACGGGACCAAGCAGATGTTTTACTGTGATTACGGGGACTTGCCTCACCTACTTGGTGTCAAAGTGGACAAGCATTTATTCCGAGCCCTAGCCCAGTTTTGGAATCCTGTTACAGTTGTTTCACTTTTGGAAAAGTGGACTTGGTGCCCACCGTGGAAGAATATACGACCTTGCTTCGGTGTCCAAAGATTCAAATTGACAAAGCCTATTCTAGAGCTGCTAGTGTCCCGACATTATTAAAAAAATTGATGAGCATTACAGGGATGAGCGAACAGTGGGTCGCTGCCCGGATCCAACAGAAAGGAGACAGTAAATGCGTTCCTTGGAAAAGCTTGCGAGATTTAGTATTAGCACACACTGATGTGAAGAAAAGAGTGGATGTCTTCGCTCTAGGTATCTATGGTTTGGTAATTTTCCCTAGAGCTTTAGGGCACGTAGATGAGGCCGTCTCTGATTTGTTCGATCGGCTTAGTAAGGGAGTCACGCCCATCCCGGCAATCTTAGCAGAAACCTTCAGATCTCTAAGCGCATGTCGAAGAGCAGGGGAGGGAAGGTTCATCGGATGCGCACAGCTACTATTGGTGTGGTTCCATAGTCACTTTTGGAAGGTGGAAAATGTCTCTTATCGAGTCTTCTCAGAAGGTTATTCCCCGTTGAAGGAACAAGTTGCTACACCAAGACGAGACGACATCACGGAAGAGAAGTGGATGACGATTCTCCAAAATCTTCAGGAGGATGACGTTGAATGGAAAGCTCCTTGGATGGTACCCGACGAGATCCTGTATCGATGTGGTGACTTCGACTGGGTCCCTTTACTCAGAATTTGGGGAGCTATCGGTTATGCCCTTTACTCGTATTAAGACAATATAGATCGAGACAGTTCATACCAGCAACACAAGGGTTGGCTCAATGTGAGTTTTCTTATAAGGATGAAAACTACAAGAGAAAAACTCGAGAAATATCTAACGCTTGGAAACAGGTTCACCGAATGAAAAGATTTACCATAGGAGCGATGGCAACTTCAGAATATTATGGGTGGTGGAATAAAAGAGTCAATGACAACATCCCTAAGCCAAGGGAAGATTGCGTTCAGTCTATAGAAGAGCATCTACAAGTAGTTCCGTCAGAATTAGAGATCATCAAACGAGACTTTGAGAAAAGAAATTCTGAGTTGGGAAAGAGGATAGAACAGTTAGAAGAAGAAAGAGTGCACTTGGGATTAGACATCGATATCCACAAGCTAGAAGCCGAGAAATTAAGGAAGGGAAAGAACAAAGCTGAAGAGGATTTGGATAGTCTAAAAACAGATTACAAGAAGCTGCGATTGTCGATGAGAACTGTCGGTCTGGGCAAAACGTCAGAGCAGTGGCGACAAGAGATCAATGAGGAAAAGAATAGGGCCGATCAGTGGGAAAAGAAATTTCAAGATGCTCGAGCTCGAGAAAACGCTTTGGAAAGGAGTTTGTTAGAGTGCCGAAATGAGAAGACAAGGTTGAAGGCCAAGGTGGCAGAGCTAGAAAAGTCACTTCACTCGTACCGTAGTCGCAACTCCATGATCGAATTAAGAGCAAGCTTAATAAGATCGAAGAACTGAAGGAAAAGGTAGAGGAGCTTGAGGACGCTTACACATTCTGAGCTACGAATGGAGATTCTTGAGAGGAGTAATGATCAATGGCAAGAGCAATTCCATCATTCTCAAAGGCAGATTAAGAAGAGATTACGTTATGGGCGAAGCGTGACTCAAGTGCGGGAAGTGGCTGATCATCTGCAAACATTAGCAGTTCAGGCCGATGTATTGAGTTTAAAATATGAGTCAGAATCAAGCCGAGGTCGAGATTTAGCTTGGCTTCTTAGGAAGGTTAAGGCCTTGGGTATAAAGGCGAGCCGTATATGTAATTTATTTTATGTAAAGAAATTTGCTTTCTAGTTGAGTTTTCTAATGAAATTGAATTCGAATCAATGCCTCTTTTTGCATTCATCTCATACATTTGCATTACATCATATGCAGTAAGTTTCATAAAATGACCCTAATAAAATTAAATTATGACAGTTACCCTGGAAACCAACAAAAATCTAATCAAATATCACTACGGTACTCGTCGCCAAACAAAAATAATGGATCAAAGGTTGGAAAGATTGGAACAGTTGCAACGAGAGATGCAAGATCAGATGCATGAACGACTGGAAAAAATCCAGCAAGACATGTTAGAATCCCAGAACACTGTGATGAACCAATTAAAGCAGTTATTGGCTGGAGGAAATAACAAAGGAAAAGACCCGTAGTCGATGCGGGAGAAGATCACGATGACCCTATTTATCCTCCAGGTTTCACCCCAACTAACATTCAAGCACAACCAGAGGTGTACCCACAGAGGGTACCAGTTACCATTAGACCTCAATATCTGGCTGGTGCCTCGGTACCATGATTTTCAAATAGGCTCGGGTTCTAATCCCGGGGATAATCCCACTAATCCTGTGGTCCCGGACCTCGATGACGTGGTAGAAACAGAAAAAACAAGAATGAACCTGCCAAAACAGCTGGAGGACCGATGTAGATGGTTAGAGGAAAAATTTAGAGTCATGGAGAACATCGACTATCATCGCGGGGTTGACGCCAAGGATCTGAGTTTGGTCCCTGATTTAGTACTCCCACCTAAGTTCAAAATGCCGGAATTCGAAAAATATAATGGGACTAGTTGTCCTGAAGCTCATATAACTATGTTCTGTCGAAGAATGACAGGATACGTCAACAATGATCAATGTTAATCCACTGCTTCCAGGACAGTTTGATCGGATCTGCAGCCAAATGGTACAACCAACTGAGTCGTGCTAAAGTTAGTTCATGGAGAGACTTGGCGCAAGCTTTTATGAAGCAATACAGTCATGTAACGGATATAACACCCGATCGAATTACGTTACAAAACATGGAGAAAAAGCCTAGCGAGAATTTCAGGCAGTACGCCCAACGATGGAGAGAAGTGGCAACACAAGTCCAGCCACCCCTTTTGGAAAAAGAGGTCACCATGTTGTTTATCAACACTTTGAAAGCCCCGTTCATCAACCACATGTTGGGGAGTGCTACCAAGAGCTTCTCGGATATGGTAATGTCCGGTGAAATGATTGAGAATGCGGTAAGGAGCGGTAAGATTGACACGGGGGAAAACTTCAAAAGCCAGCCCCAAGGAAAAAGGAGGGCGAAGTAAACAACGTAAGCACGTATAGCAAGAGCCATTCAAAACCGATTACTGTTGGCCCTCCAAAAATGATAACCACTAGTCACCAAGCCCCCTCGAGGCAGGAACCCAACACAAGGCCCAACACAAGGACCAACACAGAGAGACTTCAGTTCACGCCCATTCCAATAACATACGGGGAACTGTATCAGAAGTTATTTGATGCACACATAGTATCTCCATTTTATCTCGAGCCCATGCAACCTCCATATCCCAAATGGTATGACACGAACGCCCAATGTGAATACCATGCAGGGATACCAGGACACTCAATTGAGAACTGTACTGGGTTTAAAAAGGCGGTGGAAAGGTTCATTAAGATGGGGATTGTGAAGTTTGATGACCCATTAGGACCCAACGTAGCAGCGAATCCGTTACCCAACCATGCTGACAAAGGGGTAAACGCAATAATCGAAGGTGAGAAAAAGAGAATCAAAACCGACATTGCAGAGATAAAAACCCCATTGAGTTGGGTCTGGAGACAAATGTAGAAGGAGGTCTCATCAAACAATATCAAAAGAAAGGCCCGAGGAACGAAGACGTACTGCGAGTTTCATGCTGAAGAAGACCATGACATTCGAAACTGCACTGAATTCGAGGCCTGGTGCAAAATCTGATGGACAACAAAGAGCTAGAATTTATGAAGAGATCAAAGGACTTGAAAATGGAGAAGTTTATGCCTCGGAGGAGGGGTCTACGGGAAAGGCCCCAAATCACCCAGTGGTGATTATTTCAAGGCCAACGAGTACAGGATCTGGAATACAACTGGCGCCAAGGGTCATAATCCAAAAACCTGTAGCCTTCCCTTACAAGGATAGCAAAAAGGTTCCTTGGAATTACGACTGCAATGTGATGATCACGGGAGAGGAGAACCCGATAAATGCTTCAGAAGAGGCTAATGACGCAGGTTTCTATACGCGTAGTGGAAAACGTTACGACCTGGGAAATACAAAAAGGGAGCTTATAAAAGGAAAAGCCTTAGCGGTTGAACAAAATAAAATGAAGACGATCGGAACTGAACCGCAAATTAACACACCGGTGACTGAAAATGAGGCTAGAGAATTCCTAAAATTCTTGAAGCATAGCGAGTATAGCGTGGTGGAACAATTGCATAAGCAACCCGCTCGCATCTCAGTGCTCGAGTTACTTCTAAGTTCAGAGATACATCGTAATGCGTTGGTAAAAGTGCTAAATGAGACCTATGTCGCTAAAGATATCTCAGTGAACAAATTGGATCGCCTGGTTAACAATATAAATGCCGATAATTTCATCTTCTTCAACGATGATGAGATCCCGCCAGGTGGTATGGGATCTACCAAGGCCTTGCACATCACTGCCCGTTGCAAGGGGTGTATACTACCGGCGGTACTCGTGGACAATGGATCGGCCCTGAATGTTTTACCCCTGTCCACATTAAACAGGTTACCTGTGGATAGTTCTCACATGAAATCATGTCAAAATATAGTGAGAGCATTTGATGGTACTGAGAGAAAAGTGATGGGAAGAATCGAGATACCTCTATTGATTGGTCCAAATACATACGAGGTGGACTTTTGGTAATGGATATTAAGCCATCTTACAATTGCCTATTGGGGAGGCCTTGGATCCATTCTGCAGGAGCTGTACCATCGTCACTTCACCAAAAGTTAAAATTGGTGATGGAGGGTCGATTGGTGACTATAGATGCAGAAGAAGACATCATTGCATCAGTCACCGATGATATGCCATACATAGAGGCCGATAGTGAAGCATAGAATGTTCATTCCGATCATTGCAATTCGTAAATGCCACATTTGTCATCGAGATGAGCAAAATCCCAGAGCCTAAGATATCCAAAGCTACGTCAATGAGCTTACAGCTAACGATGGGAAAGGGAGCATTGCCTGGAAGAGGATTGGAAAATACCTCCAGGGAAGGGTGGAGTACGATCCTAGTTAACAAACAGGACCGTTATGGTTTGGGATATAAGCCTAATGCGAGGGAAAGGAGGAAAGAGATGAGAAAAAGCAAGAAAGAGAAGAGCACATTGGGCGGGATAGAAGTCAAGTGGGACCGATGACCTTTCCCCATATATCTAAGACTTTTGTTTCAAGGGGAATTGTCTACCCTGAAGAGAAGGAGAGGTTACAGAAGGAAGGATTGAGAGGTTGGACATCAATGCCATATCCGCGGAAGAAAGGGTGGAAAGGAATTATCGGGCATTCGTCCTTACGAACCTGGAAGTGTTTTGAATAACTGGACTGCAGAAGAGATCCTGTAACATTTAGAACTAATTCAGAGTAATATTCAGAACACTTGTTGCCCTAAGCCTGGGGGTGATAAGAATCTTTTGTAAAAGGCACATGTCCAAAATCTAATTTCAGTGAAAACTTATCATTCAGTTTCATCTTGAGCAAATATTCTTTCATTCTTTTCATTCCCTTTATAATCATAGTATGCATACAAGTATTCTTAGATTCTTTATTTGGGCCTCCATTTGTTCCAATAACAGGTCTTCAGATATCAACGAGATGAGCGATTCTGTTACTAATTCAGAGTCTCTATTGAGCAAGATATGAGTATAGATAATCCTCAAGATTTTGAAGGTGACCAAGACAGCGTTTTATCTCCGGATTTGTTAAGAATGATGGAAGAAGAAGAAAAACAAATTCTACCCTATAAGGAATCAGTAGAAGTCGTGATCTTAGAAGAGGGCAGAGAGGTAAAAGTTGGCGCTTGCATTGCCAAGGAAACAAGGCGAGACCTTGTTGAGTTGCTTCAAGAATTAAAGATGTCTTCGCATGGTCCTACCAAGATATGCCAGGTTTAAGTACTGATATTGTGGTGCACCGATTGCCTATAAAGGAAGAATGCAAACCAGTCCAACAAAAGCTTCGAAGGATGAGGCCTGATGTCTTGCTAAAAATAAAGGAAGAAGTCAAGAAGCATTCGATGCGGTTTCTTACAGGTGGTCAAGTACTCAAATGGGTAGCCAATATAGTCCCTGTTCTAAGAAAGATGGGAAGGTGCGAATGTGTGTGGACTACAGAGACTTGAACAAAGCCAGCCCAAAAGATAATTTCCCACTGCCTCATATCGATACCTTGGTAGACAACACGGCGATACTCACTGTTCTCTTTCATGGATGTTTCTCCGGGTACAACCAAATTAAGATGCTTTCTGAAGACAAGGAAAAGACCACATTCATAACGATGTGGGGGACGTTTTGTTATAAAGTGATGCTTTTGGATTGAAAATGCGGAGCACATATCAGAGAGCCATGGTAGCATATTCATGATATGATGCATAAAGAGATAGAAGTTTATGTTGATGACATGATCGCAAATCCAGAACAGAAAGGGAACACGTGCAAGTTCTGAGAAAACTGTTCTGAGTTAAGGAAGTTCCAGCTAAAACTAACCAGCCAAGTGTACTTCGGGGCTAGATCAGGAAACTGCTAGGATCTTAGTCAGCGAAAAGGGAATTGAAATTGACCCAGACAAAGTTAAGGCATACAAGAAACTCGCAAGTACTCAAAAAAGTTCGGGCCGGAGATGAATTACATCGTCGATCATTCACATAATGAGAAATTGACCCATCCCTCTTAGACACAATCCAGGTGTATGGGATGAGGAGTGCCAGGAAACTTTCGAAAGAGTTAAACATTACTTGTCCAACGCCCCAGTATGATGCCACCTTGCCCTGACAAACCACTAATACTATACTTGGCAGTATTTGAGAATCCATGGGGTGCGTGCTCGGCCAACATGATGAGTCGGACGAAAAGAAAGAGCGATCTAT